>NC_142928.1:137642946-137655446 GCF_046866305.1 Octopus bimaculoides
AAGTCGCTGGGCACAGATTGACCTTGAACTCTGCTGTGAATGCGCACTAAGTTTTAACGTTCTAGCTCACTTCCGCTGTTTACGGCAGTGCTTGGAAGGAAGGTGTGTAGCGTGTGATCGTCGCATTGACCATGACAGGGAAAGTTAAGCAGACAATCTGCATCAAATTTTGCCAAAATCTTGGCGATACGTGCTCAGAGGTCTACTCAAAGTTTTCAAAAATATATTTTTTCGACCATCTTGGAAACATCTGAAGCACTCATACACTTTTGTGCGGCTCATACACTCCTCTCCATATACTTTCTGCAACTTTGCGTCGGCCTCTGAGCAGGTATCACCATGACAACTTTCTCTGTCATGGTCAATGCAACAATCACACAACACACCTTCCTTCTGAGCACTGCTGTAAACAGTGAAAGTAAGCTAGAACGTTAAAACTTAGTGCGCATGCACAACATAGTTCAAGGTCAATCTGTGCCAAGCGGCCCTACTTTGTATGCTTTAGCTTCGTTACTGTGATAACAGTCCGAATACTTATTGATCAGACCTCATATGTGTGTATATATATATATATATATAAGCGTTTGATTCTATCAATAGAATTGCACGTTGGGAGATCCTAAAAAAGCTAGGATGCCCTGAAAAATTTGTGAGAATGTTTAGACAATTTCATGACAAGACGGAAGCGAGAGTTAATGTTGGAGGTACCTTATCAGATCCAATTTCTGTAGAAACTGGTGTAAAGCAAGGTGATATTCCTGCTTCTAAACTGTTTGCTATATATTTCGCAATAGTCTTTCAAATAGCTTTTAGAAATTGCCCTGAAAGGGTCTATATAAGATATAGGACAACAGGAAAACTTCAGTCTCAAAAGACTCTGTGCCAAAACGAAGCTCTGCATTCTCACCTTGTTGAGTTTCTGTATGTAGATGATTGTGACCTGTTGGCACATTCTCAGAAAGATATGCAGCACATGGTGAATGCGATGTTTGCAGTATGTGCAGCATTGGGTCTAACAATCAGTCTAAAAGAAACTGTTATAATGTACCATCCTGCTCCTTCCAAGATGTATGTGGAACCTTTTATAACTGTCAATGGTCAAAGGTTGGAGACTGTACCTAGATTTATTTCTTTAGGAAGTACCTTGAGCACTGCTGGTCTTGATGATGAAATTTCATACAGAATCAGCAGGGCTAGTAGTGCTTTTGGTAGGCTTGATAAGCGTCTGTGGAAACAACATAATATATCTTCACAAATTAAAGTTAAGGTATGTAACACATGCGTCCTTCCATCTTTGCTATATGGAAGTGTGGCATGGATTGTTTACCGTAGGCAGGTAAGACAATTGGAACGATTTCATCAATACTGTCTGAAAAAAAATTTTGATGATAAGCTGGAAAACAGCCATTAGTAATGTGGAGGTGCTTGAGAGGAGTGGCAGTAGAAGTATAAAGTCAATGATTTTGCAAAGACGTTTGAGGTGGGTGGGGACAATTGATAAGGATGAGTGATGAGCGACTGCCCAAGCAGCGATTGTATGGTGAGCTGGAAGATAGCAGGAGACCAGCGCATAAGCCTAAACTAAATATATACACATATATATTTATACATATATATATATACATATATATATACATATATGCATATATATATATATATAATAATATTAGGGACAAAATCCAAAATTACAGGTAAAAACTCAATTAAAATCAATTTATAAAAAATTAAAATTAAATTGAGCTTTATAGATAAAATATAAATAAAATATATAGTTTTAGGGAAAATAACCAAGTATCAAGAACTCATCGATGAAAATCCACTATCACATATAGAAAAATTAACAATTTGTGCATTTAATTGTTAATTTTTCTATATGTGATAGTGGATTTTCATCGATGAGTTCTTGATACTTGGTTATTTTCCCTAAAACTATATATATATATATACATATGTAAATGCATATATATATATATATATATATATATATATATATATATATATATATATATATATATATATATATATATATATATATATATATACACACATATATATATACATAATAATAATGATAAAGGGTGAAATCATGAATGATTTTTACCAAGTGATCAGCGTGGAAATAAAACCTCATAGGCAAATTTTATAAATATTTTATAATTATATACATAATTATAATAAGGGCTTGGCTTGCGCTTCACCACTCACTGAAAAATAGACGTCAAAAGACACTATTACCACCATAAATTCTCCGAGAAAAACACACTACGTAATAGGTTAGTAGAAGAGAGAAAATAAATAAAAACTTTGGTTAACCGCGTACATGATCGTATATCGGGCTTACAGTAATAAAAAAAACATTACTTTTTTGCCTTCATCAGCATCGGTATACCCAGGCATATAAATACCCGTGGCCACGGATATGTAAGCGAGCTGCGTCTTCGCTTAGCTTATACCCGTCGAAACTCGCAGAGATATGCATATATAAGCGATGCTATATTCTAAGTCCGAATCACATATATATACATATATATATATATATACATATATATATATATATATATATATAGATACATATATTCATACACACACACAAGCATATATATATATACACACATACATACATACATACATATATATATATATATATATATATATATATATATATATATATATATATATATTGGATATATATCTTTCTAAATTAAAATATTAAATATTGATTTTCTGCGAATATTATTGATAATATTATGAATTTATTAATAATATAAACACACACACACACACACACACACACGCACACACACGCACACACACACACACACACACACACACACACACACACACACACACACACACATATATATATATATATATATATATATATATATATATGTATGTATGTATGTATGTATATACGTACAGGTCATCGCTTATATATGCATATATTTTGCTATATATGTATATGTGAGTGTGTGTGTGTGTGTGCACAAATATATGTATATGTACGTATATACATATGCATATATATTCATACAATTTATATACGTATATATTATTATACCTATATATGTGTGTATGTATGTACATATGTATAGATATGTATGTGTGCGTGCGTGTGCGTGTGTGTGTGTGTGTGTGCGTGCGCGCGCGCGTGTATCAAATAAAGGCAAGATAATAAAGTACCAATATTGAAACTTTTATATTCGAAAACAGGAAGGTTTTATTCCAAAATATTTATGACTGCGAAGATGTTGACAATAATATTCTATAAAATAAGCTGTTTTTGCTATTTCATATCTGATATTTTTTAATATAGCTTCGTCTTTTTTTTTTTACGTTGCTTTTTTCATTTTGCTTTTTTCGTTTTGTTTTCAACAAGTTGTTATAAATGCAGCCATTGTCAAGTAGAAATTATTATTGAAAGCTTCCATATCTCTTCATCTCTAGATTTCTGCTTAGGGCAACAAAATCAAGCTTTCCTGTGAAAAACACCGACAAGTAGAATTGGCTATTTACATATATGCCTGCATACATACATACATACATACATACATACATACATACATACATACATAATACACACTCGCACACCCACACACCCACATACATATGTGTGCGTGCGTGTGTACGTATTATATACACAGATATATAACATTAAGATACATGTCTAATATATTAATATAAAATACAATATATGATATGTATGTAATACATTAATATGATATATATACATACACAGTCATACATAAATACTTACATACATAAATACATACATAGGTAGATGCACACATAAATATATACATACATACATTTGTACATGCATGAATATATACATACATACATAAATACATACATACATACATACATACACAAACATACATACATGCATACACACACATACATACATACATACATACGCAAACATTCATACATACAAACATACATACATGCATACAAGCATGCCTACATACATATATACACACCTACATACATAAATACATACAAACATACCTACATACATATATGCACACACACCTATAGAAATATACCTACAGACATATATATATACACACATACATACAAACATACCTACATACATATATACACACACATACATATATATATATATACATGCGTACATACGAACATACCTGCATACATATATACACATACACACATACATACATATATACAAACACATACATACATATATACAAACACATACATACATACATACATATATACACATACATACATAAATGCATATATATACACTCATACATAGATACATACCTACCTACATACGTAGATAGATAGATAGATAGATAGATAGATAGATAGATAGATAGATACATGCATACATACATAGATGCATATATATATACACTCATACATACACACCTACCTACCTACCTACCTACCTACCTACCTACACATGCATACATACATACATACATACATACATACATACATACATACATACATACATACATACATAATAGCTGATAATCCCGTTTATAATAGCGCAAACAAGATGAAAACCCGTTGTACTCAAGGACACTCCAAGTTGTTTTCTGAAAGAGTGGTTCACCGATCGATACTGTTATTTTTTTTTTAATGTTATTGATCTTAGATATTATTATCACCTGTTAAGAACAAGACTATCACCATTTCGAATATTATGAAGTTTTAATGAAGGTGTAAAAAAAAAGAAAAGGAGACCCTGTAACATCGTGACATTCAATAAATTCAAATTCTTTCCGCCTTTTGATCGCTGCTTCTGCTGCTGCTACTACTACTACTACTACTACTACTACTACTACTACTACTACTACTACTACTACTACTACTACTACTACTACTGTAGTTGTTATTCATGATAGTCAAATATGCCGTAGTCGTCATTTCTTCTTCTTCTTCTTCTTCTTCTTCTTCTTCTTCTTCTTCTTCTTCTCCTCCTCCTCCTTCTCCTCCTCATCCTCCTCATCATCATCACCATCACGAATATCACCGTCGTTGGCGTTATCGTCATCGTAACCATCATCATCATCATCATCATCATCATCATCATCTTCTTCTTCTTCTTCTTCTTCTTCTTCTTCTTCTTCTTTTTCTTCTTCTTCTTCCCAATCCTTATTCTCCTCCACCACTTCTTCCGCTCCCACCACCTAATCTCCTCCTCTTAATCAGAAGACGAATGTTCTGTCAAATCATTTGATACTCTAGTAATATAATTTTTTTTTAAATTTAAATTTAAATTTTTTAAATTTAATTTCTTTATTTTTAGGTATTCCATGAAACGTTATCTTCAGAGAGGCTGATCTCGGAATGATGTAACAACTGAAAAGAAAGAGGAAATGGTAACTGTTCGTTTCTGGTAATTAACTCACCTTAAAGGTGAACAAAGTACTTACCAGCAAGGGAAGATGTGGTGATGGTGGTTTTGGTGTTGGTGATGATAATGATGATGATGGTGATGGTGGTAGTGGTGGTGGTGGTGGTGGTGGTGGTGGTGGTGGTGGTGGAGGCGGGGCTAGTTGTGATACTGGATCGATGGAAGGTGGCGATAGATTTGGATGCAAGTGGAAAGACAAAATTACACAAGTAAAAATAGAGAAGATACAATTAAAATAAAATGATAGAATTACTCAACGGAAAACTACTGGCGATAATCGAAGTGAAAAAGTGAGGGCCCCTATGAAGTTCTGTGATACTCATTCTACTAGAAATAGCAGCAAAATCTCCTATCGTGAATTACCGTGGGAGCTTCAACGGGATCGTAAAGTGATTTAGTTGCCAGATACAGCAGCCATATTCCTTTAATGTCATGCAATACTGTCTTAAAAATACAACTCATTGGCCAGTGTTGTTCAAAATGAGTTCCCAGAACTTCATGTTTCTTCGAAAACATTTTTGGGTTCCAGAAAATAAAGAAATAATCTAATTAAAAAAATAATAATTTATCTTGTAAAAACAGTGGTACACAGATATCCTGGATCACATCCTGTAAAGAATAACCTGGCTTATTGTCATAGAGTTACAGATACTAGCCCGTTCTAGCACACAAGCGCACTCTCTCCTCTCTCTGCTCTTTCTACCGCTGCTATAATGGCCTCTGCTCATCAGACCTATTTGAGCTCGTGCCACCTCCACTCGGATATTACTGACCTGTTCGTCTCTTCCCCCCGCCTCCACTTTATCATCCTCGTCGTTTCAAACTCCAAAACCACTAAGTACTACTCTCAGACCTTCCTTCTAAAAACTTCGGCTCTTTGCAATTCCACCCCTACCCCGTTGCTCATATCTTCTGTAAATGTCAACATGTCATCAACCTCAGTGAGTAGGAGCGTCTGTGAAGGGCAAGAGATATGAGTCCGTTTCCTACAGGAAACTTTCAAAGACTTTTCCATTCAAAAGTGTTTCTCAACCCAATATTTACATGCTGTTGTTTATAGCTTTATGTATGCGCTTCGAGATATTCCAAGAAAGTTTATAAAATTCTTACGTTGTCAGCAATACATGCTTACTCACACACACGCGCTCGCACCCACACATTCGTACGTACGTGCATAAATACATGTATGTATACACACACACACACACATATACAAACACACACACACATATACAAACACACGCGCGCGCGCACACACACATATATATATAAATATAATTGAATAAGGCAGAGTTAACAAGAAGGAGTACGGTTGAACATGTATTAGCAATCACTAAAACTGTTTTTACGCAACGTAGTTCTCTGGGCCTGCAGGTATTTGGTTATGTAACCTGCATTATGAGATATAGTTGTGTTTCCTCAGGCGATATATAAACATTGTCTCCATAAGCTCAAATTCTCGGCTTGAAGAGCATCCTACGGAAACAATATTTATATATCGCCCGAATATATAACCAAACACTAGCAAACCTGGAGAACTACGTTGCGTAGAAACAATTGTAGTGATTGCAAATAAATGTCTAACCGTACTCCTTCTTGTCGATTCCGCCTTATTCAGTTAACTATTCACACACAACAGAAGCTCAAACGCAAATCTGGAAGTACTACTACTACTACTACTACTACTACTACTACTACTACTACTACTACTACTACTACTAGATAGCAGCGGGTGGAATCTGAGGGCGGACGAGCTTTATACTGTATTCTACTACATTCTTAACTGGATTTAACATAACTATAGATATGTATTCATATTCGCCAAATAAAT
This sequence comes from Octopus bimaculoides, assembly GCF_046866305.1. NCBI lineage: Eukaryota > Metazoa > Mollusca > Cephalopoda > Octopoda > Octopodidae > Octopus > Octopus bimaculoides. The sequence continues at coordinate 137,650,173 of NC_142928.1, forward strand.
TTATTGAATCAATAATGAATATCATCAGAAGCTGAGCGACTGAACAGACAACAAACTCACAACCGGATGATGATGATGATGATGATGATGATGATGATGATGATGATATATATGTGTGTGTGTGTGTTTAATTTTTTTTCCCGCAGCTCGCTTGACAACCGATGCTGGTGTCTTTACGTCTCAGAAAAATTAGTGGTTCGGCAAAAGAGACAGATAGAATAATTACTAAGCTTACAAAGAATAAGTCCTGGGTCGATTTACTCGACTAAATTCAGTACTCCAGCATGGCCGCAGTTAAATGACTGAAACGAATAAAAGAATATCTGACAGCATTTTGTCTGTCTAGCACCGTTTCCACAAATAGTTGCACGTGTTGCTTTCTTTAAATCATCTCCGTTGATCGGTTCAATATTTCAAGTGCAGTAGTTTGGTTGTTAATCGGTTGCAAGTTGGGCGTAGGTTCTGGAATATTAAATGTGAAAAATTCTTTACTCAAATGTTACTCCCGAGGACAAGAAAAGAAGAAATCCATTCATAGAACTTCATTCCAAATTTTCAGTCTCACTTCAGACTCTCCTCGGGAGTCTGCATTATGCCTACCGCTCGTTAATACGCAATCTTTTGTCACTTTTGTTGTTTTCTAAAGCACTTGTTTGTATAAACAGATGCCTTAAATTTCTATGAAATAATTTATTTGTTAATGCTATTATATAGTTGTACACAGAGAGTAATACTTATCTGCATACTACTTCTGGCAACAATAACGAATATGAGGCCTCTTCAGGCGAAATTCAGGGAAAGCACACTTGCTCCTCAAGTTTTCATAACTGTTGTGGATAATGTAATGTGTATGTTAGGGCAAGACAATGGCTACATTGTCGGGAAAAGGCAATCCAATGGACTATCCGCCGCAAAGCTTACGGTATTAGCTTTTGCTGAAGATATTTCAATTTTAAGCAATAAACCAGTTAACAGTTTCAACATAACTAGAAATTTTGAAACTGCATTTATATATTTGTGTGCGTGTGTGTGCATGTACACATGTGTGTGTGCGTGCGTTTGTGTGTGTGTGTATATGTCTACGTACGTATGTATGTATATATGTATGCATACATCAGACACAATACACGAAAATTGGGGAAGGGGGATAGTCGATTACTTCGACCCAAGTACACATCTGGTGCTTATTTTATCAACTCCGAAAAGATGAAACGCAAAGACGACCATGGCAGAATTTTAAAATAATAATGCGACATAGCATGCCCCGGTGAAAGAAGAAAAAACAAACAACTATGACGATTTAAAGTGGGAAATACGAAGGTTGTGGTCAATGAAGAGAGTAGCCGTGATACCAATAGTAATTGGTGTAGTTGGAAGTATCAGCACTCAACTACCAGCATGGCTGAAAAAGATCGATGCAAGTGTGAAGGTAGAACACCTACAAAAATCAGCATTGCTTGGAACTGCAAGAATTCTTCGCAGGGTTCTTGAAGCATGACTAGTAAACAAGTGTCACCTTAGTCTGCTGGTTGTGGACAGCTGACACTTTATATCATACTCAGCAAAATAAGCTGTGACTTTTCATATAATAATAGCAACAACAACAACAACAACAACAACAACAACAACAATAATAATAATAATAATAATAATAATAATAATAGTAGTAGTAGTCGTAGTAGTAATACCAAGTAGAGTCATGCAGGAGGATGGAAAAATAACGATACTCTGGGACTATGATTTTCAGACGGATCGTGTAACAGAACACGGTCGGCCGGATATTGTCGCATTGAATAAGAGAGACAAATACTGTCAGATCATTGATGTAGCCACACCAAATGACATGAATGTTGTAAGTAAAGAGGTTGAAAAAATCACTAAGTACTCCGAATTGGAATTGGAAATGGCAAAACTGTATGGAATGCGAGAGGGTAATGTAAAAGTGATACCAGTGGCTCAATCCCATTGAAACTTGAAGTCTTCTTAAGGCAACTGGAAATCCCATGCATGATTGATGTCTTGCAAAAAGCAGCCTTATTGGGCACAGCGCACATCTTAAGGAAAGTATTATCTGTCTGAGGTCCTTGTTACGAAGGAATAATAATAATAATAATAATAATAATAATAATAATAATAATAATAATAATAATAATAATAATAATAATAATAATAATAATAATAATAATAATAATAATAATAATAATAATAATAATAATAATAATAATAATAGAAGAGTGCACTCTTCTTTTAATTTTGACTCTATATCTTCAGGAGGAGTTACCTCAATCCTTTCTAGATAAACGAAAATGAAGTAGATTGACAAATTTATTTTTTGAACCAGTGGAAGACACGCAAGATGTCGAAATATTGTTCACGAGATAGCAAATGGCACTCTTCTTTTAATTTTGATTCTATATCTTCAGGAGGAGTTACCTCAATCCTTTCTATATAAATATAATAATAATAATAACTAATAATAATAATAATAATAATGATATATAAATAATGATGTTAAATAATTATAAAAGGAATTAAAACTGGGATTTTTAACAGTTGTAACTCTGAATTGAGCGTTCCTGTTTGAAAAGCAAGAGCGAGAAGCTCTAAATATCGACAGTGAAAAGTCTCAATGTCAATTACAGATATTCAGAACTGTTTGAACGTCTAAAACATTAGTACCAGTTAACTACTGTGGCCTATATAATCGCCTGAATCTTTGACTAAAAATCCTCGTTTTGTATTTATTTACACAATCTGTTAAATATCATGTTTTAGGTATCCTAAATTACACTGTATTCTATAGAAATATATGAAGGGATGCTTTAAGGGTGTCGCGAAAAGCCTGGCTGGAGGCCCAACCTTCCGAGTTCTTTTACAGGACTTAGAAAAACTGAAGGATCGCTGAAATAAATGTATGAATTGAGAGGAGAATATTTTGAATAAAATCATAATTAACTGATCTTATATTTTCTTTTACCCAAAGCCAGAAACTTATCTGCACCACTTCGTATACTGTTTAATTAACTTTGAAGCCGACCAATCAATTATATGCATATCAGCAACACAGCTAATGAGCTATGGATATATATATAGAAAGATAGATTGAAAGCACAATTGGAATTTTCCGTTTAACTTTGGTTCGAAAGCCTTTCCCGATTACTGATTTTTCTAATTCGGGGATGGTCTTTGTGGCAAGAAGCTTGCTTCCCAACCACATGATTCCGGGTTCATATGTGTGTGTGTATGTGTGTGTATTTATTTATTTATTTATTTATTTATTTATTTATGTGTTTCAGCCAAGTGGCTGCGGTCATGCTGGTCATACGTATGCGTACGTATGCGCGCGCGTGTGTAACTTAAACCGCTATTTGATATTTCTTCTCAATTTTCTAATGTGTACAGCCGATGTTTATAGACATGTACACTTTAAATATAACTGAAACACACACACCACCACCACCACCACCACCACCACCACCACAGCCGCCGCCGCCGCCACCACCACCACCACACCACACCACACCACACTTGCATCACAGACACATATATACATAAGTGGGCGTGCCTGGATGTTGTATATATTATATGTGTGTGTGTGTGTGTGTGTGTGTGTGTGTGTGTGTGTGTGTGTGTATGCATATATTTCGTTATTTTCCTCGATCGGGCGATCTACTGGCACAAATCAGTCAACTTTGTTGACTAAATTTTACATGAAGCTATTGCTTTATAAGTTCCTTCAGAGTTGTCTTTCTTAGGTACATCCCATTGACAAGAGTCAATAAACTCGAAACGGCGATGTCTGGGATTCTTGATAGATGACAGCACTAAACGAATCGGGTGTTTTCATACCATTTTTACCATAAGAGAAATATTTTCTTCACGTTAACTGCAATGTATTTGCCTTTTAGTAGTCGAAATATGTAACAAACATACTTTAACCTAAATTTTGTCTGTTTGTCTGTCTGTTTGTCTGTCTGTCTGTCTGTCTGTCTGTTTGTCTGTATATACTTGGTGTCATATTAGATAAATACTCAGAGTTTTGACTCACTGTGAAATTACGCACCATGAGGTCATTTCAGGCAGCTTCCTGGCTTGAGAATTGAGATATTGTTTTGCCCGACCGTTGTTATTTTTATTACTCAACGCAGCAGGGATTACCTACTTCAACTTCTCAAGAAATTTCGTGACAGTAGTGTAAAGCTATTTATTATGATGTGAATAAGATTCTGCCAACACACAAATTCATTTATTTAACGGTACAATCATACAATGTTGAAGGCCTGACAAAATTTACTCGAATGCAAATGCAGCGTAATGTATGAATATATATATTTATATACACATACATACATACATACATACATACATACATACATACATGTACATACATACATGCATACATACATACATACATACATGTACATACATACATACATACATATATACATACATGTACATACATACATGAATACATACATACATACATGTACATACATACATACATACATACATACATGAATACATACATACATACATGTACATACATACATACATACATACATACATGTACATACATACATGCATACATACATACATACATACGTACATACATACGTACATACATACATACATACATGTACATACATACATACATACATACTTATATATATACATGGAAGTATAAGCATGCAAGTATCACACAAAACAAAACATATAAATCTAAATACATGCATACGTACATACATATGTGCATACATACATACATACATACATACAAAAACACCCTATTGCTTAAATTCTAATGAAGGAGCCTTGGATCTAGGTTAGAAACCGGCTCCTTCTCTATTGGAAAGAAATCTTGAAATAAAACTGAATAATGACTGACATACATACATACATACATACATACATACATACAGACAGACAAACAGAGTCATTCTTGATTACTTAAAATCGCCGTGAATTTACGTATGATAGCAAGGAAATAGTCGGGTCGATCGTCATCCTAATCTACCAAAAAAAAACCTCTTGGTATCTAGTTACGCATCGAAATTAAATACGCATCGATATCGTGTGTGTGTGTGCGTGTGTGTGTGTGTGTGTGTGTGTGTGTGTTCACTTTCAGTCACTAAGTAGCTTCGTATTTGGTGCTGTTTACGTTACTAATAGTTTCTATAGCAAGAAGAGAATTGTTAGAAATACAAAAACTTGCTGTGAAACAATTCAAAAGCACTGAAAACAATATCTATCTATCTATCTATCTATCTATTACCT
>NC_142928.1:137660446-137662946 GCF_046866305.1 Octopus bimaculoides
CTCATCTACCATCTGTCATCGTTCATGTTTTTCTGACTTCATTTCCATAAACGCAGGGATACCTAATTCGCAAAGATACGATGATCCAAAGGGTAACAGAAATTTAACGGTTGTAGTAGCTAATCGAGGATATTGGCTCCAAAGCGAAATCCAAAATTCTGGCAATTCTAGCACAGAAAATGAGGCTTTGTGCACAGGATCGTTTTTCAAGTCTATTAGATTTTCTTCTTCTGTTAATGTTAATGGCAGGTGTGTAGTGTCGTATCTTGCGAAAGATTGATGACCCACTCATACATTTGATTATCAAGTGATGGAAAATACTTAGAAAATGATACAGAGAGGTTTTCTACTGTCTTTTGCACTTCTGACAGAATTTTAAATTTATTTGGAAAAGCCTGAGAAGCAACCAAACTGTGAGTTTTAAACTTTCTTTATCCACAGTTCTAACCTGTCGGTGAAAGACTTTTATTTGTCTGTAATTGTAATAATATTTTCATTCGCTCCTTGCAGACTCAAATTTAAAACGTTCACCTCAAAAAGATCGTTGAGAACGGCTACTTCCAGTCAGCAATTATCATTGTTAAGAAACTCAAATCCAGAATGTTCAGCATCGACAAAACACATTTCAATTCACAAAGAGATAAATCGAGAGAGCACTTTTCCTTTCGAGAGCCATTGTACTTCTGCATGAAGCAGTAAACATTTAAAATAAGAATCCATAGTTTCACATGGGGATGCAAAAAGTTTGCGCCGTAGGGAATTAAGATCTTTCCTTTGTCTGCCCACACGATTTCTCGTAAAATTCAAGACATTTCTCAAGACATTAATTTGTTTGACGGCTTCTTCGCTAATTGTGCCAACGTTGATATCCAAGGCTGGTAAAATAATGTTTTTGGCATCAGAATGTGTTTTTTTCTTCTTTGCCAAAAGCTGGGCAATCTTGTAACTAGCGATTTGAGCTTTCTCGGGAATTGAGTGAAATTTCTTCAACCTTTTTGATTGAATTTGTAAATTACTTTTTAGCATCTCAAAGTATTCTTATGGTTTGTCCTTATGCTGCGGATGATTTGTTGTTAAATTCATTTGAGAGTGTTGTTAAACAAATCATACAAAAAGGAACTGAGTTGTCTATTTCCGATTATATAAAACCATATTGCCTGTAATTTTCATATTTTCGTTTTGATGAGGTGGATTCATAATTCTAATGTTCGTCTTGTTTGCTATGACTCTCTATCTCATTTTTCTGGTCTCAATAAAAATTTGTCCGTGTTTAAATCTAACACTAAAAATCGGTTAAAATTAACATAAAATAGTTTATGTAAATTATACATAACTCAAAAATTAAAAACTATTAGGACTACTAAACAATTTACTTACAGATAATCTCGGTTTAAATGCAGAAATATATTCTTTTCTAATCTAGGCACAAGGTCTGAAATTTTGGGGGAGGGGGCCAGTCGATTATATCGACCCCAGTACGCAAATGGTACTTAATTTATCGACCCCGAAAGGATGAAAGCAAAGTCGACTTCGGCGGAATTTGAACTCAGAACGAAAGACAGATGAAATTCCACTAAGCAGAATCGTTAGCGCGCTGGACGAAGTTCTTAGCGGTATTTCGTCTGCCGTTACGTTCTGAATTCAAATTCCGCCAAGGTCGACTTTGCCTTTCAACCTTTCGGGGTCGATTAAATAAGTACCAGTTACGCACTGGGGTCGGTCTAATCGACTTAATCCCGTTGTCTCTCCTTGTTTGCTCCCTCTAAGTTTAGCCCCCTGTGATCAATAAAGAAATACCTACGTACATACATATACGTATATTGGGTCATCCCATAAATGATGCTGGTTTTTTCAATTGCATGAACTAAAAGTCGGAGGGGTCATGATAAGCTACCTGCATCAACTTGCTATGAAAGCAGGTTGTAATTTTACCTTGGTCTTATTCTTAGTGCAAGTTTTGAAGAGTGCAGTTCGATTTTAACAGTTACTTTTTAAAAGCTATAATGGAAGTGACATAGGGGTATATTCGGCATATCTTGCTTTATGAGTTCAATAAAGGCAACAACGCAACGTAGAATGTAGTATATGGGGATCAGACAATAAGTGTAAACCAGTGTCAACGGTGGTTCCAGAAATTCCGAGCCGGAAACTACAGCCAAGAAGACGAGCCTCGTCCTGAAAGATCTGTAGAGCTCGACGAGTACCTCCTGCAAACTCTGGTGGATCAAAATCCCATCGTAACTGTTGAGGAACTAGCAGAGAAGCTTGGATTTGTTCATTTCACCATTCATTGACACCTACGTACCATCGGAAAAGTCAGCAAATTGGGTCAATGTGTTCCTCACAAACTTACCGAGTCTAATCACGTGCAGAGAGTGAATGTATGTTCTTTGCTGTCACGTTTCCCGAATAAACCTTTTTTGGACCGAATAGTGACGGGTGGCGTGAAATGGGTTCCCTATAAAAATGTCAAGCGCTGAAAACTAAGTAGAGAAAGGAG
>NC_142928.1:137672946-137697946 GCF_046866305.1 Octopus bimaculoides
GTGCGTTCATGTATGTGCATATGTATGTATGTATGTGCAATTTTATGTTTAGGGTGATTGGGAGGTAAATCTATATAACCTGACAATTAAAGAATAAACATATATTGGCATTATTAATATCTTAATCTCCTTCCAACCAAATTTCAAACTATAGATCACGCCATTCAGTTTTCTATTTCTGTCTAACGTTTCCTTTTGTCAATCTAGATTTGTCAAAGTTTGTATCTGGAAGTTCTACAAATCTTCATGTATAAAGACTCACAACTGGCTGAATCAATAAGGTACTGGGCAACCTGACATGATGTCGTTCAAGCGTTCTTATCCCGACTCCACCAACAAACATTGAGTCTAAATCCATGGCGGAGACGTTTAACAAGTAATGTTGCATTCTACGTAACCGTAAATAGACATATGAAAGGTCGGAGCAGCTCACTGCTGTAAAGAACAATAACTCTTACAAACTTATTCAGTGGAGGAATCACTAGGTGGTCGTTCATTCTGCTAGAAATACCAACCAAGTCCTCCTTGAATCACACACATCCAGTTTGAAAAGGCTATGGATTTGCAATCCAAGAACAGGAGATTACTACTTAATACCTAATCAGCAAAAGAGACAGTGAAGCCTGTGGAGTCCCAAAATGCAATCGTAAATGCAGATTATATCATATTTCTTGGGAAGATATCATACATGTGATTAGCAACTGCTCCAAAATGCTGCACAGGAAGGTATAACTTCCTATGCAAAATTAAGTCTCCAAAACCAATAAATATAGAGAATCCGCCTGTTATTGAACATGTACACAAATACCAGCACAAGGAATACTGGTGGAACATTCCCATCAAAATGAATGTCAAATGTAAGCATAACAGGCCAGATATTGTTGACTGAGACAGACAAGAAGAAGTATGCAGTCATGGAGGTCAGCGTCTTTAAAATTCAAAGAGAAAGAAGAAACTTCCGGCTTGTATATCCGGATTACAAATTTACATTTATACCAGTAATAATTGGTGCACTTAGCTTTGTAAGTAAATGCGTAACTCTCAGTTTGGATAAGCTTGGATTTTCAGAAAAAGAAATCAACCGACTGATTCGCACATTACAAATACAATCAGTAAGCGGAGGGGTAAAACTGTTTCTCGGGTTTAAAATGTGACATTATTTTCGTTATCTACAGTGCAACGATGGAACTTTGTATCTTTGCTAGAAACCAGCTCCTTCTTCAGAGAGAGAATTTAAATGATTAAATATAGAACACACACACACACACACACACACACACACACACACACACACACACACACATATTGTTAGAAATTAAGACGAATAATATTGTACTCAGAATATAACTTTATAAAACCAACGAACTAAATATTGCAACAATGTTTTGTGCCGAGACAACGGGAATCGAACTCACAACCTCACGATCGTATAGTGAAGGCGCATGACTCGGTAGTTAGAGGGTCGAGCTTACGATCGTGAGGTTGTGAGTTCGATTCCCGTTGTCTCGGCACAAAACATTGTTTATATTGTCATCCAATCCATGGACACGATTCGATCATGTGATATTGGTTATTTCGTTTGGAGAGAAAAAAAAAAAACATAATGTACTCTAAAAGGTAACGTAGACGTACATCGTTTCATTGTTGTGGATTGACTCTTTTCGCCTCAACATACAATTCATTTTGCATCGAGGGAAAATTAAGTTACACTTCGCTCTTCAGTTTTGTATTGTTGCAATATTTAGTTCGTTGGTTTTATAAAGTTATATTCTGAGTAGAATATTATTCGTCTTAATTTCTAACATATATATATATATATATATATATATATATATATATATATATATATATATATATATAGATCGTGAGGTTGTGAGTTCGATTCCCGGACTGGGCGATTTCACGGATGGACAAAAGTGTGTATTATTGAACGAAGACAGATACAACACGTTTATAAAAACATATGCAGAGTAAAGTATATAATTTCAATTGGCGGGTCGGTGGGGTTTGATACCCTACCACCCATAATTCAACATAAAGACTTGGAAAGTTTTAAAATATTGTAAAATATGAACATTTAAAAATGATGTGAACTTTTAAAAGGAAAAAAAAAAACTGTTCAAAAAATAGTGTCTAAATGTAACCACTCGACTTCGGGGTTCGAGTGGGCATTGCGCCTCATTTTATTATTTTCATTCGTTCCGTTTTATTTTTTCTTCTTCACTCGATTTCTTCCTGTATTTTTATTTCCCCGATTATGTGTCCTGTATTGTTTTGTAATTTCCCATCTATGTTTGGCCCCTTGTGGGTAATAAAAAAAAATCAGGACGTTGGTGTTGCCTTGGCGCAGGTTTTCGCTCTCTGAGTGCTCTTCTTAGAAATATGGACCAAGCTTGATTCTATGGTTTAACTTCTTTATGTTTTCATGCTTTATCTTTTACTTGTTTCAGTCATTGTACTGCTGCTATGCTGGAACACCGCTTTGAATGGTTTTAGTTGGACATATCGAGTCCAATACTTATTTTAAAGTCTAGTGCTTAATATCAGTCTCAGCAACCGAATCTAGTGGGGATAGTTGGAGGAGCGGGCATGTAGAACTTGTGGGGATGCTGCGTCGAGATGTGTCTTTTTGCCGCTTTCGAAGACATTGGAAGGATCCCCTACCAGGTGGATCAAAGTGATTGTTGAATGACGCCGAACAAATTGTTACGAATGTGGACTGAGAAGTCACATGAAGACGCAGTGCCCCAAACACAAGCCACCTCTTACTAATGGCACTCAACACGGACGAAGAGAAACTAACACCTGTTATCAAGCAGTGGGATGAATGGACAAACACACACACGTACGTACGCGCACACACACACACATACACACACACACACACACACACACACACACACACACACACACACACACACACACACACACACACGTATATATATATATATATATACTACGAGCTTCCACACAGTTTCTGCTTACCAAATTCATTCACAAGTCTTTGGTCGGTTCGAGGCTAAAGTAAAGGCCAATTGTCCAAGGTGCTGCGCTGTACGAGTGTGCTTTATCTCTTAATATAAATCTCTGGTAATGTTTCTGATAACAGAAATGCTTCATTAGTGAAAGAGATAATGAAAAATTAATGAAAAGGCACATTTTATTTACTTCCATCAGCAAATGTTAAAACAAACCATAATGTGTCATGGATTGATAATGTGTCATCATATCTTGACGGTTTTATCCGGTAGAGGTTATACAGCGTCCGATAGAATGACATGCAATATTTGTTAGAGCTGTCTACTGTTTCAGTTCAAATCATGCTGAGGTCAACCTTACTTTTCATCCTTTCGGGATCAATAAATAAATGTTGTTGGCACTCCGTCGCTTACGACGTCGAGGGTTCCAGTTGATCCGATCAACGGAACAGCCTGCTCGTGAAATTAACGTGCAAATGGCTAAGCACTCCACAGACACGTGTACCCTTAACGTATTTCTGGGCTATATTCAGCGTGACACAGTGTGACAAGGTTGACCCTTTGAATTACAGGCACAACAGAAACAGGAAGTAAGAGTAAGAGAAAGTTATCGTGAAAGAGTACAGCAGGGTTCGCCACCATCCCCTGCCGGAGCCTCGTGGAGCTTTAGGTGTTTTCGCTCAATAAACACTCACAACGCTCGGTCAGGGAATCGAAATCGCGATCCTATGACCACGAGTCCGCTGCCCTAACCACTGGGCCATTGCGCCTCCACAATAAATAAATAGTCAGCCCAGAACGATGGATGGGTGTAGAATTGTTAGATAGTCAGACGAGATACACTGCGCTATCTGTAGCTGCATTTTGCAAGCTGACTGCAACGACGCTCCGATGAGGACGGTGCCAAGCTGTATCGGCCATTTGTCGTTTATTAGGACAATATCAGTGGCATAGAGAGCGGGAGTTGTATGCATGGGCAACTATTAGCCTTCTTTCGAAAGAACTTCACAACCTCCCAGTTGCAAATCCATAGTATCACAAAACATGTACCTTGCCTCGGGGCTTCAACTACTGTTGTCGTACTCCGTTGCGACAGGCGACGTTTCTTGCTCACTTTTCGATCTTGTGTAGCTCATCCGCTTCAAGTCTGATAACATCCGATTTCTTCCAGAAAGAGAGAAATTGACATATACATAAGAAGAAAGAGAAAGAGATGGGGAAATCGATTCCACTTCCGCTACATTACTCGTCAACCTATAAAGAATGAAAAGTAAAATCAACCTTCGTAGAATTTGAACCTAGAAAACAGGAACGCATTATGTAAAAGAATCTATCCGACGACTTTAACAATTCATCCATTCTGTCATCTTATATAACTCAGGTACAAGATTCGATTTTTTAACAAACCTTTCATTATAATAAACATGTCTTTTATTTCTTTCTAGAGTATGTGGTGAAACCAGATGACAAAATGTTTTGTGGTACATTAAGGTGTGACTCTGTAATCTGAGTTTAAGTTCTGTTGAGGTCGACTTTGCATTTTCTCTTCTGAAGACTGGGTGGGGTGTGTACAATAAGAACCAGCAGTGCATTTGATTTAATCAACAATACTCCTCGATTAACATCTATGAGTAGAAATCAATAAATATATTTTATATGACATTACTGTTACCATATCCTTTCCTACTCTACTAGGCACAAGGCCCGAAATTTTGAGGGAGGGGACCAGTTGATTAGATCGACCTCAGTACGCAACTGGTAATTAATTTATCGACCCCGAAAGGATGAACGGCAAAGTCGACCTCGGCGGAATTTGAAGTCAGAACGTAAAAACAGACGGAATATCGCTAAGTATTTCGCCCGGCCTGCTAACGTTTCTGCCAGCTCGCGGCCTTATTATTGTTACCATATCATAATATTGATTATGTTAAATAACCTTGGATAATGTCCCATCTATATTTAGCCCCTTGTGGGTAATAAAAAACATCAGGACGTTGGTGTTGCCTTGGCGCAGGTTTTCGCTCTCTGAGTGCTCTTCTTAGAAATATGGACCAAGCTTGATTCTATGGTTTAACTTCTTTGTTTTCATGCTTTATCTTTTACTTGTTTCAGTCATTGTACTGCTGCTATGCTGGAACACCGCTTTGAATGGTTTTAGTTGGACATATCGAGTCCAATACTTATTTTAAAGTCTAATGCTTAATATCAGTCTCAGCTACCGAATCTAGTGGGGACAGTTGGAGGAGCGGGCATGTAGAACTTGTGGGGATGCAGCGTCGAGATGTGTCTTTTTGCCGCTTTCGAAGACATTGGAAGGATCCCCTACCAGGTGGAGATTTCGGATAGGTTCACCGCCATCAATTCGCCGCAGAGAAGTTCATCACCATCAGTTCACCGTGAAGAAAGTTCACCGTGAGGAAGGTTTACCAAGAAAATATATTCGTAGTATCGTGAAGTATATTTGCCACCTAAATGCGGCTAACCCTTTAGGGTTAGTGCTACTGTAGCTTGTAGCCCCAGGAAGACATCTCCTCCAGCTGGCTATTGACACACTATCTATGCCCTATCAGTATTTGCAAAGGGAAGTCATCGTTCCCATCTGCACGGATTCGAGTTTCTGGGTATTGACTCGTCATCAGCGTACTTCGCTCAGAGATTTACTATTGCTTGTTTCCACTTTTTCGAAAAAAGTATATACATTTGCATTGAGAACTCATCGCCAACCGGTGGTTGTCACACGCTGATGACGAGTCAATACCCAGAGACTCGTGTCCGTGTGTGTCACGTCAGGCTGGAAATGGGAACGATGACTTCCCTTTGCAAATACTGATAGGCCATAGATAGTGTGTCAACAGCCAGCTGGAGGAGATGTCTTCCTGGGGCTACAAGCTACAGTAGCATTAGCCCTTAAGGGTTAGCCACATTTAAGTGGCAAATATACTTCACGATGTCGTGCGGCTACTGTTTATACCTCGCTCAGAAATTTATTATCTTCGTAGTATCTCACCATTAATAGTTAAAAACTATTTTATTGAAAAAAAAAAGATGAACTGATAACGGTGAACTTACCGGACATGCTTCCGTATAAAGCTAGATTTTTTTAAGTGGGTGTATTATTTAATGCATTCACTTCACTGCAAAACTTGTTTCGTAGACAAAGAAAAGCTAGAGAATTTGATCTCAGCAAGTAAATTATGTACCTAAACGAGGAAACTCATTTTATCTGGTTCGGTACCGTTTCTGCCATTTCCTTGTCTTAATGAAACAAATTGCGTGCGTCTGTGTATCTTCTAACTTTTTATTAATGGCTCTCAACATGTATAACTTCTTTCTACTTAATCCTCCACTCTCAACCCCCCCCCCCCCCAAAAAAAAACACGCTAATGAGTAGAGTTGCAATTGTGAGGTTAACAACTTCGTTTCTCAATCATTGTGCAGCGCCTTCAGCAAGTGTCTTCAAGGAAAGTCTCGAGTTCATTTCAGTTACTAGTCTTAGATTGACGGAGGCTGTACAGAAACCCACGTGTGTGTGTGTGTGTGTGTACACGCGTGCGCGTATAACTGCTGAAACTGTAGCTACTACTTATGACCCGACAGCCATCACATAGAAACCAGCTTCCAGCACTATGTGAATTTTGTGATAAAAACATGTGAACGCCTAGAACTGATATCATGAAAATTTAATCTTATTTATTTCAACTTATTTTCCCTTCTCTGATAGCATGACTGGATCGTTTGGTGAAACGATTGAAACCAGTAGCATATTTTTATAAAAGTATATACATTTTCTTTCTTTTGACCATGATAAATTTCTCAAAAGATTCTCTTGTTGTTTTTAATATACGCGTGTGTGATGTGTGTACTCGTGTATATATATATATATATATATATATATATATATATATATGTGCCTACATCATGTGTGTGTGTGTACATATATATGTGTACACGTATAGAAAATTCTCAAAACCTAATCAAGCACACATCAAATAGTTACGTAGAAAAGCTATAAAATTCATTTTACCGATAATCAATACAAACAGAAAAGAATAACAATAGATAAGCAAGTAACAAAGAGTATCTTATAAGAACTTATATATATATATTAAAAAGTAGAGAAAATCTGGTTTCAGCTGCAAAAACCCTTTAAGACGACTTGTGAGGGTGTGTGTGTGTTTATACATACATACATTCATTCATACACACACACACACACACACACACACACACACACACACACACACACACACACACACACACACACACACACACACACACACACACACACACATTAAATGCATGCATACATACATACATACATACATAGTTGAAATTTACAGAAAAACAAAAAACTTGAATTGACTATATATATATATATAGTCAATTCAAATAAACAAACAATTCAACAAAACAAATAAAAATGGAAAACATGAGGTAGTACATAAGAAATGTATTAGCTTTACGCTCGATGAAAGGAGAGAGTTTGACGTTTCGAGCATAGCTCTTCGTCGCAAAGGAGAAAGGGGAAAAGTCCAAAGAAGGAAAAGAAATCGCCAACAGCACACGTGTAGTTACAGTGCTGGATATATATACTCCAATTCCATTGAATAAATCAGCAATATGAAGACTCCAGAATTGGTTGTGTAAGCCTTTGACCGTTCAGATAAACTTGTTTTATTTACTTAGAAACAAACGGGAAATTATGTTGGTCATTTGTTCTAATATTTCATTCTTTGTCTGTAGTTGGTAAACCTCTTTTATGGGTATAATTTCAAGAGATACATTTCCCAAAACACGAAATCACTATGATAACATTATTTTCTTACTTGGATGCTAGCTAATGACAGGAGTTATTATTTTTGTTGATTTTTGTCACCAATCAGCTCTGATCCAACAGGTCTAGGATCAAAGGCTTTTCACCTGTTGTCCTCCTGCCTTATTTTTAGACATAGTATGTTTAGGACTACACTAATTAATACGTTGCTCCTAGTTTAAATCAGCACGATGTAATTTAGGGAGGACTAGTCATTGTTCGGCGTGGGAGATTTGGCAGGACAAAAGCGACTATGTAGGCACTCCTTCACTGGTTTGACAGCTGATGGTGATGTTACTGCTGTTTTTGCTGTTGTTTGACTCCAGATCAACCTTAATCAAACAAATCTGTGACCAAGGATATTTCAGCTGTGACTATCCTGCATTATATTTTTTGTATACATGGACCCCCCGGAACATATCATCTAAGACGCTGAAGTGTTGCCTGAGTAAAATTTGGCTGCTGTTTCTAGCAGCTCGAACAACCACGTAGAAGTGCCATTATTGAACCAACGTTTAGATGTAATAAACTTCGGTCAAATTTTCACAAATCTCATTAAATAGCTTCCTTTGCACCTTCAATGAAAACCGCCGATAAACGTTCTTCATTATAACGTACAACACTAAATTAAATCAGAGGAATGACATGGATAAATTATTGTTTATTTCTGAAGGAAATCTATTCCAAGATTAACCATTTTATGGCTGTATTTCTATTGAGAGATATAATTCATAGACTTTGATAGATTTAGAAATAGAACAGGGGTGAAATTAGGATATTCAGCAACCAAGGCTAGCTTTACAATATGCAACTCCTTTTCCAACTACAGTCTGTTCCTCCTTTATCCAGCCTTAGATTGTGCACTCATTTTAACAATTTTTTTCTACAAATTCTTCACCTTTTTTTCACACAAACTGAAAAATGAAGTTAAAAAATTATAATTAACTTGTGCACAAGAAATCTATAACATTTTGGTTTCTGGTTTTGGCACAAGTTTATCAATTTCGGGGAGAATTAGGACGATTACATCGACCTCAGTGTTCCACGGGTACATATTTCATTGACCCTGAAATGTTAAAGGCAAAGTTGATCTCGGCGTAATTTGAACTCAGAATGTTCAAGACGGACCGAATGCCAATAAGCATTTTTCCCGGTGTGCTAACGATTCTGCCAGCTCACCACCTTAATGTATAATATTGGTTTCAAATTTTGGCACAAGGCTAGCAAGTTCGGAGGAGAGAATAAGTCAACTACATCGACCCCAGTGCTCGACTGGTACTTATTTTATTGACCCTGAAAGGATGAAAGGCCAGGTCGACCTCGGCAGAATTTGAACTCAGAATGTTAAGGATGGATAAAACCACGCTAGGGATTTTGCCGGGCGTGCTAACTGACAAAACCCTCAACACGTCGGACACAATGCTTAACGGCATATCTTCTGGATCTTTACATTCTGAATGTAAAGAGGGTCGAAGTAATCGGTTATCCCATCCCGTAAAATAGCTCGCCTTGTACCAACATATGAAACGATTATCAAACGTATCAATGAGTAAATCTATTATCTGACAAAATCATTAATGTTTCACGCCACATCACATGCTTGGTCACTACACCTTCCATCTTTCTTCCATCTTCCACTGCTCAGGGAGTGATCTCTTCTACTCTAGGCACAAGGCCCGAAATTTTGGGGGAGGGGGCCAGTCGATTAGATCGACTCTAGTACGCAACTGGTACTTAATTTATCGATCCCGAAAGGATGAAAGGCAAAGTCGACATCGGCGGAATTTGAACTCAGAACGTAAAGACAGACGAAATACCGCTAAGCATTTCGCCCGGCGTGTTAACGTTTCTGCCAGCTCGCCCCTTGGGAGTGAACTCTCTTGCTCTCATTATTACTACGATTTCAAGTTTCTAGTTGGATTATAGTGTTTAAGATGTTCAGAATTTGTACCACACGCCCAGATTTTAGCGTCTTGATGACCACCAGTTGGCCGAGTGTGTAGTACCAGTCCTGATCAGTTGGAGAAATTTAGTAAAATAAAACTTCACGTTATTAAGATGGTCTTTAGAATAAATCATACATAAAACTGTCTTTCATAAAATTGTAATTTCACGTTTTAATTTAAATATGGATGGGTAACGACAATGACTGAACGTGAAGATGTCTTGGAAAAATGAATGAGAGAAGAAGAACTAATTATTACGATGGTCATTTACTTTTGTTTGTAAATGCAGTAAGATGGTTTCTGTGGATCTATGGTTCATTCTGTATGTTAGTAGCTTCTCTACGACTGTTACGAAGAAAGACATAGTAACAATTGTCTTTATAATTAGAGAGAGTTATGACTTTGTTAAGCTATTCATAAAAATAATTACAAACGAGAGTGTGTCGAAGTATCGTTTATTCTGCTTCAGTCATCTACACTGCGAGGGAGAAAACGATTGACCATTTAAACCCGAGTTTCGTTTACCACCTAACCGGAAGTCCTTTCTATCTGCGGACCTGCTCGATAGCTAGCCCGCAGTCAAGGACCTTGTCTATAGTTCGTCTGTTATGAGTTCATTGGCAATGTTCTACAGAGCGATAGTTCTATTCTCGCACGTCACTCTTTGACTACGGAATCGGCCGATGCTCTTGGTTTGGCGTCGCACTTACCAAAGAGGTGGACTTAACATTTAACTGTGTATTTATGTGTTTAATAATTAAAGTAGGTCAACTGAGAACAGCAGAATTTCTCCAGAATGATCTGTTTTGCACCTTTCACGATCAGAGAAAGATGAACAGGTCAACTTATTCGCATTAATCTCCAAGTGCAGAGAGGAGAAAACAATAGACCGGAAAATTGTTTGTCAATTAATAAAAATGTAGATTCGGTTTCGAATCCCAGCTTTAGTTATTCTATAGCTGGTCACAATAAACGCTTTAAAATTAAAGATCTCGTAACCTAAAACCATGCAGTTAGTACGGAAAGGGTTAAAGTGAATGCAAAAAAATTAGATTCCTTGCAGACTATCATGAGTTTGCAAAGCCAAGAATTTACTATTTCTCTATAATTCAACACTCAGAAGAGGTAATTCTATAAATATTCCAATACGTAAACAGACACAAGATTTAATAATCAATTTTTATTCATTCACAAATCGTCCGCAAGCAATTAATCAATTTTTCGTATCAACAGCCTCTATTGATAAGTGCAAAAATATAGTCCAGATATATGTAAACTAAAACATGTAGCACCAAATCAGCCAGTCGTAATATATGCAGACGTACACAAACGTTTTTCAGGCTTCAGATGTTTAAATACAAATCTTTGTGGATGTAACTTTAATGATTCATAAATTATTGAATATGAATATAAGAAAGAAACATCAAATGTTAGAAATGAAATAATTTGTAACTTTGAAAGCTACAAAAGATATTCATGTACCAAACAGAGAACTTCAAACAGTGAAGATTGTTAGGCAGAAGGTTAGACTGCAAAGAACCAAAGTCCACTTGCTACTTTTGATTCCCGTTAGAAGCATTTTTCCCTTTAATTTATGTTACTAATGCTGTGAATGAAGGTGTTACAAATTTCTAGTTCAATACAAATTTGTCACCAAGTCTATGCAAATGTTGCTAAGCCGATAAACATATATATATGTAGGACCTCGTTTGGCCCTGCCTGAGATTCGAAACCGAATCTGGAAATTCTCCCTCACTTTATGTTCTGGGTTCAAATTCCGCCGAGGTCGACTTTGCCTTTCATACTTTCGGAGTCGTTAAATTGAGTACCAGTTGCGTACTGGAGTCGATCTAATCGACTGCCCCCCCCCTCCTCAAAAACATTTCGGGCCTTGTACCTAGAGTAGAAAAGAAGAAAAGGGACAGCTGATTAATGCGTTTTCCGTTTGACCTATGACATTGCTATACCATAGAAAGTTTGGGTAAACAAAGTATGAGCTATATTAATTTAGCTAGAGTTAAAACAGTATATCTATTTTCCTAGCTAGTCTGCACAATTATAAATACTAGCATTCTGTAAAGGAAAATCAGTGGGAGAGAGCGACCGACAGAGAGCAGGTCGACCGGCGCGAAAGACCGTCACAACAGAACGTCATAGAAGGACAGGTATTGAATCCACCAGCGATACAGTTGTCTTGTCCTACCCTCTCTTACTTTCTCACTCACTTTCGTTTCAACGACATCGTTTGATCTGCTGCTAGAGCCACAGGGAATATCGGAATATATAAGTCCAACGCTATCTTCCCTTTTAGAAGAAAATAATACTCTCGTTACCTCGTATGCTTTCTGATTGTTTTTATACACGTCTGCTCGTCGTGGTTTAGCTTTTATTATATGTAATGGAGAAATAAATATGTTACCTACAACTTCGGCTGGTGTCTTTTATTTTCATCCTTAACATACCCATATATATATATATATATATATATATATATATATATATATATATATATATATATATATATATATATATATATATAATATAATATAATATAGGATAAATTCTTTATAAGAATTTATCAAGTAGTCAGCGTGAAAAAACCTCATAATCACAGTAACGATGACTTTTGTTCACAATTATATATCCCTGAAAGAGATTTGAATTTATCCAGTTGCATCCAGTTGTGATGGCTACATCGTGGTAGGTTGATTCTTGTTTATTTTTATATATCTTAACCATACGTGTACTGATGAACTAACGAATCTCCAGCTGCTGCAGATGCCAGGATATCAAAAATAATCAAAGTGTAGTACAACGCTTTCTCTATGGAATGGTGAAACTATTTTTGTTTTCTAAATTGCAACGTTTTGGACTTACGACACTTTTGCATGATAGCCACGATATATATATATATATTCTTTTATTCTTTCATTCTTTTACTTGTTTCAGTCATTTAACTGTCACATACTGGAGTACCGCCTTTAGCCAAACAAATCAACCCCAGGACTTATTCTTTGTAAGTCTAGTACTTATTCTGTCGATCTCTTTTCCCGAACCGCCAAGTTACGGGGATGTAAACACACCAAAATTGGTTGTCAAGCAATGGTGGAGGCACAAACACAGACACACAGATACATAATACATACACACACACACACACACACACACACACACACACACACATACATATATATATATATATATATATATAGAGAGAGAGAGAGAGAGAGAGAGAGAAAGAGAGAGATATGTTTCTTCTCTCCGTTCTTTTCCTCTCTGCATCTGTTTTCTGTCGTAATTGCTTTCTGTAGAAGCGCATCAGCACGAAACGTCAAAGGCTCTTCCAGTTCTCCTGAGCGTCAAACTAATACACATTGTTTGTTGTTCCCTCACCTATCTCTGTCTATTGTTTTTGTACAATTTTGATACATGTATATGCGCGCGCGCGCGCGTAGACATATATATATATATATATTTAATATGTATATTGATATGTATGTAACGCACGAAACTCTCGGACCTTGAGTCACTCTGTTACTTCTGCTAAATATATATATATATATATATATATATATATATATATATATATATCGACTTACCAATATTAACATGGAGTTAAAATTGAGAAATTTGCATTGATGTAGAAGGAAGTTATATGATATATGATAATCGGCTGCTGTTCTGCTGATGATCTCTGTATTTCACGATAGGCTGGAGAATCTTCTACCGGTACACGCAATCAGGTTCCTGATTACAGAGGGTTGTTGGAACGTTTATGAATGTAAATCGTTTTCTCATTGGGTTTTCTGTAGGAGAAGTGATTGCTGTTGGGTAACGTCCAGGAAGTCGACTTTTGTTAAATTGGTGGCGAGTTATACATATATACGTAAATGCAAAAATACGCATATTTTTACCACAGTTTTGGTTTAAAATTTTAGCACAAGGCCACCAAGTTCGAAGGAGAGGATAAGTCATTGACCCGGAAAGAATGAACGGCAAAGTCAACCGCGATGGAGTTTGAACTCAGAACGTAAAGACGGACGAAATGCCACTAAGCATTTCGCCCGGTATATTTATCATATTAGAATTGTAAAATATATAATAGTGTATGTTAGATAGAGGAGTATTCAATATGTGCAATTGTTAATCCAGATACGTTCTTTCCTCTCTCCCCGCTTTTCTCTCTCTCCATCTGTTTTATCTCCTCATGCCTTTCTGTACAAGAACGTAGACTCGAAATATCAAAGAATTTATTATTTTTTCATGAGCATCAAAGTAATACACGTTTGGTGTTCTCTCATCTGCCTGACATTTTTTGTTGTGTTTTTTTGTACAATTTCGAACCATATATGTTATATGCGGTGCACACATTTTCTGATACACAACTCAATACTAGTTGTAGAGTGAAATAATATGATTTTAATATCGAAGAACGACAGTCTTCTCGAGTTTCGCCAGCTGACTGATCGGAATTGAGCCTCCGAACGACGCTCGAGTAGGTTGATTTTTTATATATATAATAAGCCTACATACACCGGCGCAGGCGTGGCTGTGGTAAAAAGCTTTCTCCCCAACCATATGGTTCAGGGTTAGGTCCCACTGCGTGGCACCTTGGGCAAGTGTCTTCTACTATAGCCTCGGACCGACCAAAGCTTTGTGAGCAGATATGGTAGACGGAAACTGAAAGAAGCTCGTTGTATATATAAATATATGTATATATTTATGTGTGTGTCTTTATATCTGTGTTTGTGCCCCCCACCAACATCGCTTTACAACCGATGTTGGTGAGTTTACGTCCCCGTAGCTTAGTGGTTCGGCAGAAGAGACAGATTGGACAAGTACCAGGTTTACACAATATAAGTCCAAGGGTCGATTTCTTCGACTAAAAGGGTGTGCTCCAGCATAGCCCCGGTCAAATGACTGAAACAAATAAAAGAATAAAATAGAATGCTGAGACCCCTTCGGTCATGACTGACCATGGGATTGCACCTAGAAAGTTACCCTCCTAGGCACAAGTCCGGGCAAGGTTGTTTTTATGGAAGACCAGCAGTCGCCCATGCATACCAGACTCCCCTCTCCATGCCACCATTGTTATCCAAGGGAAAGGCAAACGCGGATACAGCTCGGCACTAGTGGCATCGCCAATCATTTCTACAGCTGAGTGAACTGGAGCAACGTGAAATAAAGTGTCTTGCTCAAGAACACAACACGCAGCCCGGTCCGGGATTCAAACTCACAACCACGCGATCGTAAGCTCGACGCCCTAACCACTGAGCCATGCGCCTTCACAGAATAGAATAAACCCACACATAAACATGTTATCTCATATTCACAAGTGCAATTTTCTGGCAGTTACTGAAAGTCATTTCGCGTGATTGATTAGCAAACTTAAATCCGGCCATGATGATTTTATCAGTAACATACTTCCCATACTCATCCCTGCGCACTACAAAACGCTGCAATACTAAAATGTCACTAAGAGGCGGTATGAGACTGAAAGTCTAGGAACACTAATGTATTTAAGAACGCGGTTGTATTTTTAAATGACTAGTGAGAAAATATGAAAGTCATTATGAAGGTTCGACTTGGACACTCAGGCGTGCGCGGGGAGGGATATGTGTGTGTATACATATATATGACTGTGTGCGTATGCGTGGGCATCTAAATAGATATGTGTGTGTGTGCGTGTATAAATATATGTGTACATATATGAATATGTACATATACGCGCGTGTGTATGTGTGTGTGTGTAAAGAGTGAGAGAAGAGGGTAGATAGATAGGAAGATAGGTACATAAATGTATGTACATGTGCTGTATATGTATGTATGGGGGTGTCAGTATATCTACGCGCACACATATATCTACGTATATATGCGTAAGTGTGTACATATATCTACGTATATATGTGTGTAAGTGTGTGTATAATATAAACCTATATTATAGGTGTGTGTACGTACGTACGTATGTATATATGTATATGCATGTATATGTATTTGTGTTTATATATGTATGTGTGCATATATATGTATTTGTGTAAGTATATGTATGTATATGTATTTGTGGTAGTGGTGGGGACAGCGGTCAGTTTTTAAATGTTACTGTTAACATACAATCCACTTTAAACATGTAACATGATCTAATCCGCTGTAACTGAACTGTCAGCCCCAGCAGGTTAACCTGGTGAGAATGGTTGCTAAAAATGCCAGTTAGACGAAAACGAGACCTATCAGAAGCCCATATAGATAGAACACCAAATAGATATCAGCTTGGGTAAAAGGGAAACAACGTTTTGAACCATGAAGAATTTGTACCGGATTTTGGCAAGAGTTTTGAATTTTTTTAAACGTTTTGTTGAAATTGTCTGATAATGCAGATATAGGTTTGTCCCAATGCCTCAATAGATTAACATTGATATTCTTTCACCGTTGTTACAATCATCTCGACTTGTTCGTGTATGCTTGTGCGTTGTTCAAAAGGTTAGTAAGGATTATTGAAGAGTGTTTATTGTTAATTGTGTTTTTTGACATTTGTTTTTGCTGTCTTGTATCAGTTTTGTTAATGCTGTTCCCCTTATTTGAAGGGGCAGTGATGTTTTTAAAAAAAACCATGAAATGACGAAATACGAGAACTTAAGCTCTTCAGAGTTCACTTCTTCGGAGGAGGAATTGAGAAAAGCCCTGGACAATGCAGACAGGAAGATGGATTTCGCAACGGTGGCCAGAAGCCACCAAAAACAAATTAATTTGGAAGAAATTAGTAGATATAAGGAGATACTAAGAAGGGACGGACACAATGTGAAGGTGTCTCGTCCTCAAGAACCAATACAGGGCGAAAAAGAAAAAATAATTGTTTACGGAACATTTTCGGTTAAAGAACAAGAAAATTGAGATAATGACGGTTGCACAAATTGAAAAGGCGTTAAAACCAATATGGAGAGAGATTGTGTACCTCAACAGAGGCTGAAAGTTTGGAAGGCGTGCTTCCAGAGTAAGGGTACAAGACATACCCCCAGAAATAGACGTAGCCTGGCAAGTGGACGCTATCCTGCTGGGCTTGGAGGAGAAGGTGGTAGTCCTCCAAGCCCCTGCTCACAAGAATTGGCAGGGGCAAGGTCTCGCTATGACGATCCAGGCCGCCTCGGATGACCTAGAAAAAATGATACAAACAATTACGGTTGAGGACATAATACTGAGAGTTAGAGTGGCGAGCAGGATCCCTCGGTGCTATAAATGTTGCCAAAAGAGTCACATTAGGGTAGACTGTCCTCCACCACCGCAGAAATACAAGCCAAGCCCGTGAGGAGGAAGGAAGCCACACCTCCGCCTCCAGCAGTAACAGGTGCGGAAGCAGAGATAAGCAAAAATAAGGAAGAAGACAGATGGGAAAAAGTGGGGAGAAGGAGAAGGAAGAAGACACACTCTGTGAGTGATGAGCCCCACCCGACTCCCACTGAAGCCCACCCTTCCCCTGCAGACACCAATCCTCTCCCTGCCCCACCTGACACGGAAAAAACGAGCAAATGCACACAGGAGCCCCAAATTTCCCAACCCCTGCCCTGTAAGGAAAGAAAGGAAAAAGAGAAGTACATCGTTTTTTACGATGAAGCAAATGCCAAACTTATAAATGAAATCCATCGTTGAGACAAGACAATATATGTGAGCACGTATCTTTGTGATGAGGTGCCCAGAAATTTGGGTTGTATTATAGTCGATCCTGTGTATGTGGAACGACTAAAGGAATATGAAGAGAACATTAAATACGTGGCAAAGAATATAGATACCAGTGAGATGCCCATAATTTAAATTAAGATTTAAATTAAAACAAGACTTTGGTATAGACATTTTACAATGTTTAACAGTTTTAAAATGTTTAAAAAAGAAAAAGTATGATTGTAAAGTTAAATGAAGACGTGCAGTCGAGCGTCATCATTTCGTTACTTATTTTATTTCATTTTTATTCATCTTTCCATCTGCTTTTATGTCCCCACTTTCATTGTACCGTGCTGTTTGTTTATGTACTGTCCCCTTTATATTTAGCCCCCTGTGGGCAATAAGAATTTCGTTGTTACAATCATCTGAAATGGAAATGTCAAAGTGCGGTATTCGAGCAATTTTGCTATTCAACTTCAAAAAAAGACGTAAAGCAGCTGAAACTGCTCGCGATATCAAAGAAACGTTTGGTGAGGAAATGACCAGTGAGTGGTCAGCTCGAAAATGGTCTAAACGACTTCACGGTGGAGACCTGTGCCTTGAAGATCGTGAGCGTAGTGGACGCCCATCTTTCATCGATGACGGTCAATTAAAGACCGTCATTGAGAAAGAACAACGTAAAACCACTCGAGAATTGGCAAAAGAACTTCAAGTTAGCCAGAAAACTGCTTGCAACCATTTGCATGTGATCGTAAAATGAAAAAAGTTCGACAAATATGTACCACACGACTTGAATGAAAATCAGAAAATGCGCGAATACGAAATTTGCTCGGCGCTTCTTCTCTGTAACCAGACCAATCCATTTCTCGACCGTGTTGTAACTTGTGATGGAAAGTAGATTCTGTACAATAATGAAAAAAACGTTCTTCGCAGTGGTTGGACCAAAATGAAGCACCGAAAACCTTTCCTAAACCTATGCTCTTCAAAAGGAAGGTTACGGTGACTGTTTGGCAGTGTACTGCTTGACTCATCCGCTATAAGTTCTAAAAACCCGGAAAAACCATTATTGCATAAATATATTGCCTTGAAATTGCCAAAAATGAACGAAAAACTGCTACTCCTCCGTCCCAGACTGGTCAACAGAAGAAGGCTAATCATTCTTCATGACAATGCTCGACCACACGTTTCACTAACGACGCTCCAGAAGTTGAGGGAAGTTGGCTACGAAGTTCTTCGCCACCCAGCTTATTCCTCAGACTTTTCTCCTACCGACTACCACTTTTCCAAGCACTTTGATGGTTTCCCGCGAGAGAAGGAGTTTGAAAATCAAACCGATGCTGAAAGTGCGTCCAAAGAGTTCATCAGCTCCAGAACTCCAGATTTTTTTGTTTTACCAGAATAAACAAACTTGTAGCACGTTGACAAAAATGTGTTGATTGTAATGGTACTTACTTTAATGAATAAAATTTCCGCATTGTCGAAATATATTGTGATAAATTTCATATTTCAAAACGTTGCTTACTTTTTACTCATCCTGATAGAACACAATATAGATAGAAACATCAACTATCTTGTAACAGTGCGATAGCATAAAAATACACGAGATGGTGGAAGAATGCAAAAGCAAATTCATAAGTCAAATACCAAAGCATAGAAAGCAAATGCAACATTCGATGCACATTACTGTTTATTATTCCTTTATGCATGCACAGGATTTCCCGCTATGCCAGAGTAGCATACACCAGCTATGATATCGAGCTGTTGTTTACTACGGACAATGACATCTTCATGAAAGGGCGCGACCTGAAAATTCATTATATTACAATTTAGTTCAAAATAATGCAACCAATAATACACTACAATGTAATATTATAATTATAATACTGCGAGACAGATGTCAAAGGTTGTGTTACGTACAAATAAATCAATACTAGCACTGAATGTAAAATAAAGAACACGAATCGGATCTATTTTAAAACGGGGGCCACATTTTTCATTAATGTTTTACGTAGTGTTTTTGGTACGGAAAGACTTTCAAACTTCGTATACTTATCTATTTTGTGTTATAGAACATAAAAATATTTTTGTATTCGAATTTATTTCATGTAAAAAATTGTCTTATTTCGATAATTTCAACCAATCACTGACAAGTATTCAGTTGTTTACATTTACTCCTTTGGCTGATTAAGCGATGTAAAGCGTATTTAATCTCCATACCTTCGTTTTATTTGCTTTTTTCATTTTAAATTTGCTTTAACCTTAACCCTAACCCTAACCCTAGGGTTAGGGTTAGGGTTAAGGTTAGGGTTAGGGTTAATTGTTTCAGAATCATTTGTTTATGTAGTCGGCACTTAATGTATATCGGCTGACGTCAGTGATTGATTGAAATTACAGAAATACGACAACTTTAGCATGGAATAACTTATGGATTTCTTTTTTTTTTAAGAAGACTAAGAAAAAAAGATGTTTTATATGACACATTCTACCAGTGTTCCAAATTTCAAAGTGTTTCGTTAATGAAAAATGTGACCCCCGTTTTAAAAAAGATCCCACGAATCCTGATAGAGAGTGTAAGTTACAATACCCAGAGATCAGAATGTAAGTGTTTAGTATACATAACGTTGGCATTCCGGAATACGCCATCTCAGGGTGCATAATACAAAAGCAAATAGTAACTATAGTAACTAGAATAATCCAAGTATAAAATATTCTGTTATTCTTGTGTTACACTAGAGACGCGCTGGTAGGAGGTGGCGGCGTTGGCATGATCATACACTTCTTGATCGCCATCACCACCACCGACGTAGTGGATATCCATAAAGAATAGGGGATGTAACATGTGGACATTTCTGTTCAAACATTCCAGTCAATCCAGGTTATTCGTTGGGTGAGCAGTACATAGAGTTTTAGTAGTTTAGTGGTGTATGCCGGGTTTACGAAGAGGATATAGAATTTCGTGCACCTTGTGCATCTGACTAGAATTAGACGATTGGATTGGTGGTAGAAGCCTACGAATCACGCTGACGCGATTCTTATAGCTCTATACACGAAATCCGTGCGCAATAATGTAAGTTCGGATGGATGGATGGATGGATGGATGGATGGATGGATGGTATTCCATCTAATGACTCAGCTCAGAAGGCTGTAATGTTATTGTGGTAGGAACCCGGTAAAGAAATGCATGGAACAAAGGTGATAAATTTAAATACGTTTATTGTGGTCACACGTATATATATATAGAAGCTGAATGGAAGTGGTTGATGGACGTTTGTTCATATATCTACATGTATCTGCGTGGGTTGTATGTTAGCTGTTAACCCTGGTGGGAAGCTCACGAACAGCGATGTGTTAGAACCAGTGCAATGTGTTGGTACTGTGTAGATGTTGTTGACGACGTTGGTGAGAGACATCATGATGGCGACGAAGATGTCGTTGTAATGTGGTCAGTGGTTAGAACTTAGAAAGTCGGGAACCAACTGACGCCAAGCCTAGGAAGAGGTGAGCTTTTATAGCTGACGGGTAGGCTAAAATGTTTGCTTGGAACAGACTGTCTCACGTGACTTATTTGAAAGCTGTGATTGGTTGGGTTGGGTTGGGTTGGGTTGCATATTGGAGCGCGATAGAATATGAGACAAACTGCGCCAATACCAACCAATTGGAGTGGTAGACTCAACGGGGTCCAAAACAGCGCCCAAAGGTTAGTTGTTACCTGCTACGTTCGTATGTCTGTTATATAATAGAGAGACAAAACTCACTAGAGTTCGCTACAGACAGCCCCATCACAAGTCATTTTGTGGGAGATAAAATAGACGATAAAAGAAAGATATTTCTGTAGCGAAGAGGTGAAATAGGTCGCGTAGCCATTAAAACTTGACGTGCAAACGTGATGGACCTACGTCCAGCTAAGTAGAAATCACGGGAATGCGAAAAATCAAGGTAACTGAGAGAATATGGGCTGTTGTGAGAGTAGGCTTTGCCAAGAATTTGCCTGCAAATCTGAATCGTTTGCAGAGGCAAAAGCTTTAGGTGCTGGAAAAGCGACAGTGACTAGCGAAGAGAGTCAAGTCATAAAGATGGCGGCAAAAGAAGGAAGTTCCAACATGCAAGAGACTTAGTATTGATCAGGCACCAAAGGAAGAAAATGCATGGAACGCTACGTGATGCAAAGAAAAAACTGCGTTTATAAGAGGTGATTTGTGCGTCCTACAAACCAGAGAAGAAACGCATGGCAAAAACACGTAAGGAGCTTTTTGCCGGATGAGAAAAGGCTTGAGAAAAGCATTCTGCTAGAATAAACCTAAAAATGTGTCGGAGTGGATAGCATGTGGCAGACATGTAAAATAAAATATGAACAAAACATTTAACAATCACAAGAGGAACAACAAGGAAAAACGTTCAGCAAAGAAAGGTGTCCATCAAATAGAACAAAGCATATATGTACAATGATACAGAAAGAGACAAAATATGAATGCAGTGTCTATAGCAACATAAGTCTATTCTCCAGAACAGTCACTGGCGAGGCAAAGTTAAATAATGTAAATAGTCTGAGACAATTTCTTCGGCCTATGAACCAATCTGCCAGAACGTGTCCTGTAAGGTGAATAATGTGTTGTGTAGTTGGTGTTTTGGTGAGTGGAGGTGGTGCTTGTGTGGGTGGCGGTGTTTGTGGAATGCTGGTGTGTCAGCAAGTGGCATAAATGTTTCGGAAAAGGCTTTTTTTCTCTGTCGATAGAGATAGTCTCTTTTTTTCCGTGAATGTCCACAGGGAACAGTTTCGGTGTGCTTTTTAAGAACGCGATAGGGTCCAGTGTAGGGAGGTGTGAGCGGTCCCTTGACGGCATCATTTCTTACAAACACGTGAATCCAGGTAGAAATATCCAGAGGTACTGTAGAAGAAATAGACTGGTCACGAGGAAGCATTGGTGGCAGGTCAGCAAAGAATGACCTGAGTCGCGCGACCTAAGATGTGGGGTCCGCATTCGGTAATTCGACGGGCGTGTAGTGTGTGCTGTGTCATCTCACCATTTCAGTAGGTTCAGTGGTCATCTCACCATTTCAGTAGGTTTATTTACTATCCTCATTCCATGCTGACATGAGTTAGACAGTTTGACAGGATTCAGTGAGCTGCAAGGCCACATTATGCACCAATATCAGCTTTGGCATGGTTTCTATGGCTGGATGCCCTTCCTAATACCAACCACATTACAGAGTGGGGGTGTGCTTTTTGATGCCACTGGTAATTGTCAAGTCACCATATGGACTTGTAAGACAGAAAAAGTACAGGCAAATAGAAAAAGGAAAAAGCTCTCACTATTAAGGAAGGGAGTATTTGAGAGGAGAGGTGAAGATGGAAGGCTTTATGCCAGGATGTAGGAAGGCTAAAGTTTAACAGAGGGAAATAAATGACTGAAGAAGATAAAAGGAGGTAGTGATAGGGTACTAGAGCAAACTCTCAATGTACAAGAAGGTGAGCATAAGAGATAACACAGACAGCTAGTCATAAGAAGAGATGAGAGAGAGGTTATTTTCATAAAATGTCGGTGGGGTGTAACAGATAGTTAAAGATATGAGTAGATGTGAATGTAGTGAGTGACGAGCGAGGGTGGATGAGCAACTGAAGGCAAAAACCACTATCGTGAAGAGTAAGGTGATAAGGCGAGGGACATAGGAGTGGGTGAGGAAGGAAAATAGATCAGCAAGTTGTGGGATGACATAGAGAGTGTAGGAGCAGTGGAGAGGGTGATATGGAGGAACATAAGGGGGCTATAGTAAGTGGGGTATATTGATAAATATGAAAGAGCATTGAGATTAATAGCAAATAAGTGTTAAAAATGGAGTACAGCAGAGGGAAGCGAGCAATAGCTGAATGAACAGCAAGGAAGTGATAGGTGGGAATAGTGTGGGCAGAGATGGCAATAAGGATGGAAGTGAGAGAGAGAGAGAGAGAGAGAGAGAGAGAGAGAGAGAGAGGGGGGGAGGAAATGACCTGAAGGAAGGGGAAGTAATATGTGCCAGTACTACTCTCAGATGATAACAGCAATTGAGTAGTACCATAGATGGAGGAAGTGGTGGGTGTTAGATGAAAATCAGAGGAAATGCTTGATGTGTCAGATATAGTGGGGTCAGGGCCCCTATACGTAGTAGCATAACTGATACATACATATATACATACATATGTACACACATACATATATACATGTACATATAAATGTGTGTGTGTGTGTGTGTGTGTAGAAGAAGAAGAAATGAAGATGAAATGCACAGATAATATGTTAAAATTAATTAGAATTTAATTATATTTAAAATATAGGAATACACTTTACCAGTTTCACATTAGATTTTCAAAAGTGTAGAGTATATGGGGCTGTCTCACAAATGAAGTCTATTCTGACCATTGTTATAAAAATAATTTGCTTTCAAAGTAACAATTTGGTTTAGAATGCTATCCATTAACATCGCTGTCATCTGTCTCGTTTACTCCACACCTTCTTATCTTACCCTACACCTGTGGTTCCCAACCTTTTCACTATCAAGGACCACTTTTATTCAAATGAGTTTTTCCCTACGGACCCCTTTTAATATGCTTATCCTCATGTGTGTATATATATATATATATATATAAATTTGAAGAAAAGCAACAAAAATGTATTAGGTTATAGCAGTACGTACGTTTCGTACAAGCTTCATTTATTTATGTAGTGAGAACACCACATAAGATTTGCAATGAAATTGTACTCCTCAGCTGCATAATGGAAGTTCATTTCAGAAAGCCGTTTTGTAAATGCGTGCAAATACATGAGTGTGTAAATGCGTGTAAATACATGTGTGTAAATACTCATGTAAATACATGAGTATTTACACACATTTACAAAACGGCTTTCTGAAATGAACTTCCATTATGCAGCTGAGGAGTACAATTTCATTGCAAATCGTATGTGGTGTTCTCACTACATAAATAAATGAAGCTTGTACGAAACGTACGTACTGCTATAACCTAATACATTTTTGTTGCTTTTCTTCAAATTTAATTCACCAAATCTCATGATTTTGCTTTTGGATTTTACCCTACCAAATTCTGGTGCCACAAACATTTTAAGTACCACATTCAATTTGTTGATTAAATCTATCTATCTCTATATATATATATATATGAAATTTTGAATTTAGTTCACAGACCTCCAGTACTACCTTTGTAGAACACCAGGGGTCCGCGGACCACAGGCTGGAACCACTGCCCTACACCTTGTAAACAAAGAAGGGGCATCTTTTAATATGTTAATAAGAGTGATCTAGCACTAACTGGCAACATTATTTCTTCAACAGAATAATACACAATAATTACCTATAACATTTTTATGCTAACAATTATTACATCACTTATTCATATCTCTCTTTTCTAACTGTCATATGACATATTCCGTGGAGAAAAGCTTTTATGTGACCTTCTCATGTGACTATTACGTAAGCTGAATACATGAACAAGCTAATCAATTTGTAAGTTAAGAATAAACTATTTTATAACAACGACCAGAATAGACATAAATTGCGACACAAATCCATACACTATACACTTTCGAAAACCGGTCAAGTGCATTCCGACGTTTTAAAATATA
>NC_142928.1:137702946-137707946 GCF_046866305.1 Octopus bimaculoides
CATCATCATAATTATCATCATTTAATGTCTCTTTTCACATGCTGACGTGGGTTGTATTGATTTAACAGAAACTAAGGATCTATTTCAAAACGGGGGCACCAGTATTTTCTTAACGAAACACTAACGAAACACTTTGAAACTTGGGACACTGGTAGAATGTGTCATATAAAACATCTTTTACTCTTAGTCTTCTTAACAAAAAAACGTACATCACAAATTATTCCATGTTAAAGTTGTCGTATTTCTGTAATTTCAACCAATCACTGACGTCTATTCAGCTGAATAGAGTTACTGCTGGGCGGTCATAAAAATGTTATTCCCTGTGACATATTTCATCCGGTTTAATCGTAATTTATACGCATATATTGTTTATATAATAAATTACGCTGTGCGTATCTATGTGTGTAACAATTTTAGAGTTCGGATTCTAGAGTTAGGGTTAGTTTTAGGGTTAGGGTTAGGGTTAACAGTCTAGTTAGGGTTAGGGGATTAATACGATATACACCGTTACAGCGCTAACTGTTTTCAACTGAATAGACGTCAGTGATTAGTAGAAATTATCGAAATAAGACAATTTTTTACATGAAATAAATTCGAATACAAAAATTTTTTTCTGTTCTATAACACAAAATAGATAAGTATACGAAGTTTGAAAGTCTTTCGGTACCAAAAACACTACATAAAACATAAATGAAAACTGGTGCCCCCGTTTTGAAATAGATCCGAAACTAACAAGCCAGAGTGCTGCGCCGTGCTCCACTATCTGTTTTGGCATATTTTCTATAGCTGGAGACCCTTCCTAATGTCAAACACTTTACAGTGTATATGTGTGTGTGTGTGTGTGTCTTTGCCTTGACATTGCGTATAAAATTTAAGCTTTTGTCATTGTCATACATATATATATATGTATGTATGTATGTATGTATCTCTGTGTGTCTTTGTATCTGTGTTTGTCTACCACCAACACTTGACAACTGGTGTTTGTGTGTTTACATCCTCTTAACTGAGTGGCTGAGTCTCTTTTGCCATGGTGGCTGGGGGCAAACACAGACACAAACACACTTTCTCACACACACATGCACGAATATATGTAATATGACAGGCTTCTTTCAGTTTCTGTTTACCAAATCCACTCCTGAGGCTTTGGTCGGCCCAATGAGACTGCATCATGTTCCACTGTCTCTCTCTCTCTCTCTCTCTCTCTCTCTCTCTCTCTCTCTCTCTCTCCTAACAAACATGGATCTAATAACCACACCTTGCTTCTGTTATATATCATGTCTGACACTCAGCTACAGAAAATCTTGGTTAGATTGATTACTACATTTGATTGATTAATACACTATGTTGCCACTCCACCATATGGTTGCAACACCTTAGAAGCTATTTATTTCACAAGTCATGAGAATTGCATCCAAGTGGTTACTTAAAATAGCAGTTTAATCTCTGCTGAATCATAACGTAGTTTCTTTAAGGAAAATAGGAAGGAAACATTGGATAAGGTAATCTTAGATAATACTATTTCTGAGCTGAAAACAAGATGACTGAGAATGGGATGCCTTTAATCATAGATTAGCTTGGTCAGGGTTAACTGACAGAGGTGAGTAGGGGGTAACTAAACAACAGCAACAACCTCAACATCTTGGTTCAATTTTATTTTTACATTCTCTTAATTCTATCTTGTAATATTGTTGGTGCTACCATGTTTGATGGCCATTAGTTGTCACAACTAACTGTACCTTAATACTTTGATATTCAAATTACTCTGTCACATGTAACACTTGTTCACATTCATCATCATCATCATTTAAATAATAATAATAATAATAATAATAATAATAATAATAATAATAATAATTTAATGTCCGTTTTCCGTGCTGGCATGGGTTGGACAGTTTGACTGAAATCTAGTAAGCTGGGGAGCCGCACAAGGTTCCAATCTGATTTGGCATGGTTTCTACAGCTGGATACCCTTCCTAATGCCAACCACTCCAAGACTGTGGTTGGCATTTTTTTTACATTCCACTGGCACAGGTGTCAGTTATGAAACACCGGCATCGG
Organism: Octopus bimaculoides; assembly: GCF_046866305.1. Classification (NCBI taxonomy): domain Eukaryota; kingdom Metazoa; phylum Mollusca; class Cephalopoda; order Octopoda; family Octopodidae; genus Octopus; species Octopus bimaculoides. Next base: position 137,705,005 of record NC_142928.1, read on the forward strand.
CCATGATTACATTCTCACTTGGCTTGACAGGTCTTCTCAAGCACACTATATTGCCGAAGCTCTCAGTCACTTGTCAATGCTTCCGTAAAGCCCAATGTTCAAAGATCATGGCTCACCACCTTATCCTATGTTTTCCTGGGTTTACCTCTTCCACACAGGTTCCCTCCACTATTAGAGATCATTCACATTGTTTACAATTAATTATGTATTACCTCATAGCTTCAAGATTTTGGTGGTGTGATTGTTTATTTTCAGAATGATATTGTAGAGGAGGTGTGAGTGGTTAGATCTGGCTGGTTTGAGTATAAAGCAGGTAGAATATTTGGGCCTGATAGGGCTGATTTAAATGCTTCAAGGTTGTGCCACTATGTAGTTGCTCAATCTGCTAAAAATAGCAGCTAAATCTCCCTTACATCGTATCCATACTGTCTAATAATAAAATAAGGCGTGAATGGGGATATGTAGTAGAATGAATAGCTGTTTCTGTTGTCGTTATAGTAATTTTTGTTGTCATAGTTTGTTGCTGTTATGAGGAAGAGACACATTAATATTGTGGTCTAAGGTACACTGTGACTGGAGAAACAAAATGAAAGGAAGAAACAAAGTGAGAGGAGGCTAAAATGACCTTGTTGACTTTGTACTAAACAACAACAACAACAGCAACAACTATCACATTTTACTGACCACACCTTATAGTCACCATGACTGATTACACATGGTGACATAATAAAACTCCCTACTCTGGATTTGCCATACCTTAGATCAACTACATCCCATACCCTGTACTTGTTATCAACAAAGGAACATCTATGTGGTTGTTTGACCTGCTAGAAATAGCTGTGAAATCTCCCTCAAATCACATTTTGCTATCTCATAAAAAAACTGCTTTGAATAATGTAGTTATCAGAGGCTTATATTCTGGGTGTGCTAGGTGTGTGCTGCACACCCATCCGAAAATAGCAAATTCATTATAAATATTAATCTTAATCATTAATTTAATCACAAATCTAAATGGAAAATTTTTGTTATACCCTGGTGGCATTGGGTGTGGCAGCGCACTCAATACCACAACCACCATATGCCACTGGTAGTTATATTCTTTTCTACTCTAGGCACAAGGCCTGAAATTTTGTGGGTGGAGGGCCAGTCTATTAGATTGTCTCCAGTACACAACTGGTACTTAATTTATCAACCTGAAAGGATGAAAGGCAAAGTCGACCTCGGCCGAATTTGAACTCAGAACATAAAGACAGACGAAATGCTGCTAAGCATTTCGCCCAGTGTGCTAACATTTCTGACAGCTCGCCACCTCTGCTGGTAATTATATCATATGTGTTATGCTTAATTAAAATTGATGGAATCATTTTGATCTTAGGCTTGCCCAATAAGAGCTGATGTAGAGTTGAGCAACAATAACAGCAACAACAGAAACAATTGTTCTTTCCACAACAATAGCTATCCACACCTCATCCCTACAATATTTATCTCCTACATATTTTTTGCTTCCTTTACTCTATCAGGAATAAAGGAGCTACTATCATGATAAAAGGTGAAGACTCCCTTCAGTCATGAATGACCATGGGATTGCACCAGAAAGTTCCCCTCCAAGGCACAAGTCCAGGCAAGGTTGTTTTATGGAAGACCAGCAATCGCCCATGCATACCAGCCTCCCCTTTCCATGTCACTGATGTTATCCAAAGGAAAACAAAGGCCGATACAGCTTGACACCAGTGACATTGCAACTCATTTCTATAGCTGAGTGAACTGGAGCAACATGAAATAAAGTGTCTTGCTCAAGAACACAACAAACAGCCCAATCCAGGAATAAAACTCACTATCTCATGATTGTGAGCCTGATGCTCTAACCACTGGGCCATGCACCTTGATGTATTTTGTTCATTTGAAATCTGGGTGGGTGCAACCCTTATCCAGGTTTCAACACAAATGATTTCTTGAGTAAGAGACAGAGTAAGAAAGAAAGTAATAAATATGGCAGAAAAAGAATCGACTCCTGTACTTGAAGAAAGTATCACAACTAAATGGGGTTGTAGGTGGTGCTGCAACACTTTTATGGTATGATGATGGGTGGGGGCAACCCTTTTGGATCTGCCATATAAGCCTTTATAGGGCAAGGAGCCTGCTAGTTAGAGGCAAACTTAAGGGCTGACCTGGGAAGCACACACTCTACTTACTTCACAACTTGAAGGGTACTGGGTACTTTATCAATCCCTAAATGGCTGAAAAACAAAATTGATCTTAATTGGATTTGAACTCAGTACATGGAGATCTAGAACAAATATTTCAAGGCTTCCCCTAATAGCCGCTAAATTTGTATTAATAAAACCTTACACCATCAAATTAATAAACCAGTGTTAGAGCCTGTAAGAATCTTTGAAAAGTTATAGGTGCAGTTGTGTGGTAAGAAGCTTGTTTCTCAACCATGTGATTCTGGGTTCAATCCTACTGCATGGTACATTGGACAAGTATCTTCTACTATAACTCCAGGCCGACCAAAGACTTGCGAGTAGATTTGGTAGGCAGAAACTGAAAGAAACCCATCACATATGATTGTGTGTGTGTGTGTGTGTCTTTGTCTGTTGGTGTGTTTACATGTCTATAACCTTGCAGTACAGCAGGGGAGACTGATAGCATAAGCATCAAGCTTAAAAAGAAAATAAATACTGGGGTCAATTCATTTGATTACAACAAAATTCCTCAAGATGGTGCCCCAGCATGGCCACAGTCTAAAAACTGAAACAAGTATTCACAAATATGTGTGTATGTGTATGTGTCTGTGTGCATGTGTGTGTGTGTGCGTGTATGTGTGTGTGCGTGTGTGCATGCAGGTCTATATCTATGTGTCTTTGTGTTTGTACTCCTGACAGCTGGTGTTGGTTTGTTCACATCCCTGTGACTTAGTCATTCAGCAAAAAAGTGACTGA
>NC_142928.1:137712946-137715446 GCF_046866305.1 Octopus bimaculoides
TGGATGTGCTAGAAACAACAGCCAAATCAACCTTAAATCATTTACATTTCCCTCTGAAAATATTAACAATCTTTTTTTTTTTACAGAAAATGCTCTTCTAATGGTTTTGAAGTCCAAGAAGAATTGGCCAAAATAGGTCTGGGGTGGAATGATGAGGGAGGGGGTGTAAAAAAAAAAGAGTTTTCAAAACATTTTCATACATTTTGAGATTGTGGTTTTAAAAAAATGGGGAAAATCTCTGAAAAAGTTTTCCCAAGAAATTTCTTTATAATCGTAATCTATGCTATTTGGAAGTGATTTGTATAAAATTTCATTAAAAGATACCCATTTTCCTGAAAGTTATGAGGGAAAAAAGTCAGATTGTGTGAATTTTTTGAAACTCCTCTTTCCACCCCCTTGGAAAATTCTTTCCCATAAATCCCTACATATACTGAAGCCACAACAGCTAAGCAGTATTTGTAGAAAAAAGTTGTTAAAAAGTATCCATATTTCTGGATGTTATGAGGCAACAAAGTCGGGGGCATATTCATCTGTAGTAATGTCCTTTTATTTATACAGGTTTTTTATTTCATGTTTATTTCATTCATTGTTTGTAAAGTTCTCTCTCCTCATCTCTCTCTCTCACACATGCACACACATATACACACGCACACACACACACACACACACACACACACACACACACACACACACACACACACACACACACACACACTGCAAAGCTTACAGATTGGCTCTATGTTGCTTTGAGAAGGTAAAACTTGACAAACTGCTTCATCCTCTGTTGTTGGACTACCATGATGTTTGTTTAAAAAAGAGAGATTATGACTGTGATAAAATAATGAAAGCAATATTTACTAAGCAAGTGAGCACTATAATACAAAAAAATGATTAGATGTAAAAATCATTAAAATTATTAGAATTGGAAATCAAATGTGAAAATATTATCAAGTAACTAGCAGAAAACTGCTCAGAGGGAAGTCTTTCTGCTAGTCTAACTAATGCCAACATGAAAAATCTACATCAAGACTTTGATAATGATGAGCTTGGTGGTAGGCTGATATCATTTATATGTTACAGTATACAAATTTCATCATTGGAAAATATTGATTTACATAAGAGATAGTTTTGGCCATTATTTCTGTCTACTTTATTTATCAACTCTGGGAATATCCTAGAGAATTGGTTTCATGATTAGTCCATTTGGAAGATAGATTAAATGAATTAGATAATTCTGCAGAAGTATATGAAGATTATCTAAGAATATAAAATTGGATCATTTTGAAACACAGTGAAGATGATATTTTAAAGGTATCATGATGTTCGTGCAATAAACCATTGAAGATTTTATTTCCATGTACGTATTCTTAGGTAATCCAGCTTGGTACTGTCCCTCTTTCTTCAAGCCATACCCACAGAAGTAGAGTTCTATATTGCATGTGAATGAAACATCTATCAAATATGTTGCCCTTCAAAGGTGATTTATCCTAGCCCTGTGCCATATATTTACAAGATGAACGGAAATAATTTAGAATTAATTGTCATGACATGGCTGTATGGTTAAAACATTCACTTATCTACAACCGTCACATAATGTCAAGACAAACACACAAACACACACATACACACACACACACATACCTACATACACATACCTATGAACACACACATATATGTGATAATCTTCTTTCAGTTTCTATCTACCAAATCCACTTACAAGGCTTTGACTGGTCAAGGTTATAGTAGAAGACACTTACCCATGTGGGACTGAACCCTAGACCACATGGTTGCAAAGCAAGCTTCTTACCACACAACTACACTTGCACTTATAATAATCCTTTCTACTATAGGCACAAGGTCTTAAATTCTGGGGGAGGGTGGAGCCAGTCGATCAGACCGACCTCAGTATGCAACTGGTACTTAATTTATCGACCTCGAAAGGAGGAAAGGCAAAGTCGACCTCAGCGGAATTTGAACTCAGAACATAATGGCAGACGAAATATCACTAAGAAGTTCAGCTGGCTTGCACTCATAATAATAGTGAAAAATATATTAAAATATACTGCCTTGAAATGCTGACAACATCTATTCTGTCACCAGTTTCAATAATTATCCTGCAGTCATACTGGAACACTAGTTTCAAATGTTTTAGTTGATGATAGTGTCCCTAATGTTTACTTCCATGTTCTGTTTTCTAACACACATGGGCATGCCTTCAAAGTCGGAAAACAGCACAGCTCCCATGACTTTTGGAAATATTTTTTCACACTCAGAATTGCTGAAGCATGGAACAAACTACCTGCATCAGTTGTTAGCTGCCAAGACATTGCATCCTTTAAAACCTCCATGCTTCCTGAAATTTGCCAACACTACACCTAATATCCACCCCCTCCATACACATGCACACATGTATATCATGACTCTTACTCAGTTCACTTTCCTGACTTTTGCACATCTTTCTATGTGCTGTCCATGCACCTTTGATGAGTTGTAGTGCACC
>NC_142928.1:137720446-137725446 GCF_046866305.1 Octopus bimaculoides
AAATCAAATTCAATGACAGCACCGCATGACTGGCATCTATGCTAGTAGAGCACTAAGAACACCATCCAAGCGTGATTGTTACCAGGGCCGCTGACTGGCTCCTGTGCTGGGGGCATGTAAAAAGCACCATTTGAGCGTGATCATTACCAGCGTCGCCTTACTGGCACTGTGCTGGTGGCACGTGAAAAACAACATTCAAGCGAGGTCGTTGCCAGTGCCACTGGACTGGCTCCTGTGTAGGTGACACTTAAAAAACACCATTTGAGTGTGGCTGTTGCTAGTACTGCCTGACTGGCTCTCATGCCGGTGGCAAATAAAAGCACCCACTACACTCTCGGAGTGGTTGGCATTAGGAAGGGCTTCCAGCTGTAGAAACTCTGCCAAATCAGATTGGAGCCTGGTGCAGCCATCTGGCTCACCAGTCCTCAGTCAAACCGTCCAACCCATGCCAGCATGGAAAGCGGACGTTAAACAATGATGATGATGATGATGATGATGATGATGATGATATATATATAATATAATATAATTTATTTACATCTATTTTTTTTTTTTTTGTATTTCTTTTCATTTGAAATTTGTCTTTATTCTCAGGGCAAAGACAGTTGAAGTGATGGTAGAAGCCACTTCTATCTTTTCATGGTTCTGGCTGGCAGCGAATGGGTTTGGCAATTATCCACAGTAATTCTTTGTATATCAGTTTGCTGCTGGATAGAGAAAAAAAAATAATAATAATAAAATAAAGATAAATTTCAAACAAAAACAGTAAAATAAACAAATAAAAATAAAAATGAAGAAAAATATAACTAACAATAACAATAACAGCAACAACTACAATAATAGCAACAACAACAACAACAACAACAACAACAACAATAATAATGATCATAAACTCATAGTATGAGAGAGATGAAAGTTATTGATGGTATCTCTGAGTTATATATTATCTAAAAATGTGGATTTTGTGGTACTTTGGAATTAAATAGAAAAAATTCTTGGCAGATTTATCATAGAAAGTTGAACGAAAGTATGTTTTAAGGTTAAAAATTAGTAAAAAAAGACAATAATTAATAAATAGAGGAAACTATTGCTTATCTTGTTTTATTAATCATGTAAATATGAATAATGTGTTTAATATTATATTTAATTATATGAATTCCAGACGATGATGCATTAGTATGGATTTTCTGAAGACAGAAATTATGTTTGTTAATAATCTTCAGCTCACCAGAGCGCTGTAGTGCACTGCAGTGCTCTGGTGAGCCACAGATTATTAATAATGATAAAATAATGGTTCTCAAGCAATTCTATTTTCCTACATTAACCAATGTGCAATATTTTACATTTACTTAATGATTCTTTCATGTCAGCTTTAACAGATACTGTAAAAGCTATATCATACTGGTGAGTTCACAATACAGTCAAAACATGTCCAGTGTTGTCTGTCATACTTGTTAAAAACAAGTTAAAACTATAATAGTACTGACTATATTTTTTTACTTAATACATAATTAGGCGCAGGAGCGGCTATGTGGTAAGTAGTTTGCTTACCAACCACATGGTTCCGGGTTCAGTCCCACTGCGTGGCACCTTGGGCAAGTGTCTTCTACTGTAGCCTCGGGCTGACCAAAGCCTTGTGAGTGGATTTGGTAGATAGAAACTGAAAGAAGCCCGTCGTATATATGAATATATATGTATATATGTATGTGTGTTTGTGTGTCTGTGTTTGTCCCCCTACCATCGCTTGACAACCGTAACTTAGCGGTTCGGCAAAAAGAGACCGATAGAATAAGTACTAGGCTTACAAAGAATAAGTCTTGGGTCGGTTTGCTTGACTAAAGGCAGTGCTCCAGCATGGCCACAGTCAAATGACTGAAACAAGTAAAAGAGTAAAGAGAGTAATTATTTCTCGTTACCTTTTTAATGCTACTTATGTAAAGTATTTCATCAGTTTCTGCTAATTATGGCAGCTATATTTATCTAACAAAGTAAGTGAAGGGAGGTTTGTATGTTCAATAGTAATGATAGTAAGATACGTATCTCCCCGGTAGAGTTATAGATAGTTAAGCTTGACAAGGTTAAACTTGAGGATTACAAACAAAACATCATCATCATCATCATTACCATCATCATCATCATTGTCATCATCATCATCATTGTCGTCATCGTTATCATCATCATCATCATTGTCTTCATCATCGTCATCATCATCATCATCATTGTCTTCATCATCATAATCATCATCATCATCATCTTCATGCTAGCATGGGTTGTGTAGTTTGACAAATTACCAGCAAGCCAGAAGATTGTGCCAGGCTCTACTGTCTGCTTTGGCATGGTTTCTACTGCTGGATGCCCTTCCTAATGCCAACCACTTTACAGTGTGGACAGGGTGGGTTTTATGCAGCATCAGCAGCAGTGAGGTCATCAAATAGCTCACAAGACAAGACCCCCACCCCTCAACAGATTGGTGGGTAGTAGTATAGAGGGAGGTGGCTTTGTGTCAGGTGATGAAAAGTTAGAGTATGGGTTGAGGGACAGAGTATGGGTTGAAGGGCAGCAAAAGAGATACATAGCTACGTTAGTAAGAGAGAGAGAGGGAAGAACAGAGAGAAAAGAGAGAGAGAGAGAGAGAGAGAGAGAAGAGAGAGGGGAGAGAAGATGGTGAAGATGTGACGGGGAGGTGAGGGGTACATTCAAGTTACAAGATGTATATAAATGAAGTGGGACAAAGGATTAGATAAGGTGAGTAAGTGACCCATACTCTGTGAGTGAAATTAAGTAAATAAAGACTGTGTTTAAGGCCTCTTGGTTAGGATCATCATCATCATCATCATCATCATCATCATCCTCATCATCATCATCATTGTCATCATAATCTAATGTCCATTTACCATGCTGGTATGGGTTGGATGGCTTGACTGGAGCTGGTAAACTAGAGAACTGTACCATCCTAGTCATAGCGTGTCATGCTGAGCTGTTTTCATATCAATTCAAGAGCAAGTTATTCAATTTCTTGAACAACTGATTCTGCATTGCCAAATAATGGACGTCCACCAATGAAGTGAACTCACTAATCACATGTGAGGACAAAATCTGCTCCCAACCCCACCAATATATGGGAAACAGTGAGTAATATATTCCCTGATATTGCAATAAGCCATCAGGCTGAATAAAAATTTCATGAATGCAATTGAAGCAGAATTAAATTAAAATAGCCATCTATGTATCATAATTAGTGTAAACACACCATTGACAGGATATTATGTTTTGGGTTTTGTCTCAAAGAAAAATCTCTTCATAGACATGTTGTGTTAAAAATACAGAGTAATATATTGCAGTGAAATGAGATGAACACCAACAGAGCATTGACCACAAGAGTGATATTTATCTTGCTCTGATATGTATTGTTTTTTTTTTAATATAGCATCTGTTACCTTTTATCTATTACTTGTTTTAGTCATTAGGCTGTGGCCATGCTGGGGCAGCACCTAGAAGAATTTTTGTTGAATACATCAACTCGAGTATTTATTTATTTTCTTTATGCTTGGTACTAATTCTATTCGTCTCTTTCAACGAATTGCTAAGATATGGGGGCGTAAACACACGAACACTAGTTGTCAAGCAATAGTGAAGGACAAACAAATGCACACACACATATATTAATGATAATAATAATATGACAACAAAAGAATGAATGAGACCTCGATATGTAAATAGAGGAATTTACCTATATATATATGATATAGGACAATCACTTACTGATTGTTCTATATTATACACACAAACAAACACACACACACACACACACTCATATATATACATGGATCCTGTGCAGGTGACACATAAAATACACCATTTCGAGCGTGGCCGTTGCCAGTAAGACATTCGAGCGAGATCGTTGCCAGTGCCGCTGGACTGGCTCCTGTGCAGGTGGCACATAAAATACACCATTTCGAGCATGGCCGTTGCCAGTACTACCTGACTGGCCTTCGTGCCGGTGGCACGTAAAAGCACCCACTACACTCTCGGAGTGGTTGGCGTTAGGAAGGGCATCCAGCTGTAGAAATTCTGCCAAATCAGATTGGAGCCTGGTATAGCCACTTGGTCCACCAGTCCTCAGTCAAATCGTCCAACCCATGCTAGCATGGAAAGCGGATGTTAAACGACGATGATGATGATGATGATACATTGAGCCTCCCAGAGGCAATGACGGGAGACCAAGACCTTTGGAGATATGCTGTGATTGAGAAGACCTAGCAACTAAAGTGAGATTACAGATAGGGCCGATGCCAGTGTTGCATGTCTGGCCCATTTAAGAGTATCCTTGATGCTTCGGGCGATATGATATGCTTGAAAAGACCTGTTGAGTCAAGTAAAACCAAAATTGTAGCTGTGGCAATTGTCCCCTGACTGTCTCCCGTTCCAGTGGCACATAAAAAGCACCATCCAAACGTGGTTGATGCCAGTACCCTCTGACTGGCTCTCATGCCGGTGGCACATAAAAAGCACTACCTGAACGTGGTTGATGCCAGGACTACCTGACTGGCTTCTGTGCCACTGGCACATAAAAAGCATCCACTACACTCTTGGTATGGTTGGCGTAGGAAGGGCATCCAGCTGTAGAAATTTTGCCAGATCAGATTGGAGCCTGGTGCAGCCGCTGGTTCTCCAGACCTCAATCAAACTGTCCTACCCATGCCAGCATGAAAAACTGACGTTAAACGATGATGATAATGACATATATATATATATATATATATATATATATATGACAGTTTTCTTTCAGTTTTCATCTACCAAATTAAATCACATGGTTTTAGTTGGTCCAAGTCTATAGAAGACCTGCACTAATGAAAAACTTTTCTCTCAGATAAAAACCACAGCATCATGCATTCCAAAGGTGTGTATATATGTCAAGTATGATACACAGGTGGTGAGTTGGTAGAAACGTTAGCACGCCGGACGAAATGCTTAGCAGAATTTCGTTTGCTGCTACA
>NC_142928.1:137730446-137750446 GCF_046866305.1 Octopus bimaculoides
ATGAAATCTTTCGAGCGAGATCGTTGCCGGTGCCCCTGGGCCGGCTTGCGGGTGACACATGAGGTTTTACGAGCGAGGTCGTTGCCGGTGCCCCCGGGCTGGCTCGTGTGCGGGTGACACATGGGGTCTTTCGAGCGGGATCGTTGCCAGTGCCCCTGGACTGGCTCTTGTGCGGGTGACACATGAGGCTTTTTCGAGCGGGATCGTTTGCCAGTGCCCCCCCCCCGGACTGGCTCATGTGCGGGTGACACATGAAATCTTTCGAGCAGGATCGTTGCCAGTGCCCCTGGACTGGCTCATGTGCGGGCGACACATGATATCTTTCGTGCGAGATCGTTGCCAGTGCCCATGGACTGGCTCTTGTGTGAGTGACACATGAGGTTTTTCGAGCGAGATCGTTGCCGGTGCCCCTGGACTGGCTCTTGTGCGGGTGGCACATAAAAGACACCATTTCGAGCGTGGCCGTTTTCGTGCGGGTGACACGTAAAAGCACCCACTACACTCTCTGAGTGGTTGGCGTTAGGAAGGGCATCCAGCTGTAGAAACTCTGCCAAATTAGATTGGAGCCTGGTGTTGCCATCCGGTTTCACCAGTCCTCAGTCAAATCGTCCAACCCATGCTAGCATGGAAGGCGGACATTAAACGATGATGATGATGATGATATATATATATATGTATATATGTATATATGTATATATATATATATATATATATATATATATATATAAATTGAATTCCATACATATATATAATATATATATATATATATAAATATGTATAGGCCAGGAGTGGTAATGACTTAGCCATGAAGTTTATTAGAGTAGGCATCCCACTTAATATTCAAAAATAAACTTAAACTAATAAATCAAAGAGGGAAGAAGACAAGGTGTGGTTCTCCTTCATGAATGAGCAAGATGTTTGTTGAATTATGAATGACAAGTTCAATGAGGAATGAGCTGTTATAATATACCATTCCATTATATTCTGTTAAAGACTAGAGTATCCAATTTAACCCTTTAGCATTCAGATTCTTTTGTCAAATGTATTGTTTATCTATTCACATTGTTTTGAATTAATCATGCTGTCTCTTGTAGCTTTAAGATTTTAATGATGTGATTTGTTATATTTAGAATGACATTGTATGGTGGGTGTGGCAGGCCAGATCTGACCAGTTTGAACATAAAACATGCAGACTTGGCTGGGGTGTGTGGTAGAAGCTCGCTTTTCAACCACATGGTTTCGGGTTCAGTAAAACTGCGTGGCACTTTGGGCAAGTGTCTTCTACTATAGCCTCTGGCCAACCAAAGCTTTGTGAGTGGATTTGATAGACAAAAACCAAAAGAAACTCGTCATATACATGTGTGTGTGTGTGTAGGCACAGGAGTGGCTGTGTGGTAAGAAGATTGTTTCCCAACCACATGGTTCCAGGTTCAGTCCCACTGCTAGGCACCTTGGGCAAATGTCTTCTACAATAGCCTTAAGCCAACCAAAGCATTGTGAATGGATTTGGTAGATGGAAACTGAAAGAAGCCCATTATATATATGAGTTTTCCAAGCTATCATACATTCATAATCACCATTAGACTTATCCAACCCTTTCTAAATCCTCTGCACTGTCCTCAGATTGACACTCAAACATTCTGGAATGTTTGTATTGGACCTTCCGGCATGAAAGCCAAGCAGTACAGCATGTCATTTCCAAATTTCTGGCAGAGTGAATTGCTTCATAGTCCTTTTTTTCTCACAGACAATGCCCAACTGTCCCTACCATACTGTGTAGTCAACAAAATCAAAAACAAACAACGCGCATGCACAAAATGAAAAATATAAAATGGTGACAATTTATCATCACACCCTATATATATATACAAACGATGATGATGATGATGATATACATATATATATATATATATATATATATATATATGTATGTATGTATATGTATATATATATATATATATATATATATATATATATATATATAATGACATACACACACAGAATTCATTCTGACACTACTAAAATTACTTTACTTTTGTGACAAAGATCAAGAGTAATTGGTTGGAATACAGCCCCTGGGTTATTATCCATATTATTCACTTTTCATGTTTGCCAGATGATGAAAATCTTCCATATGGTGACATTCGTCTGAGTCTCAAGAGACAATACCCACCCAACCTCACCAAAAATCATACAAAATTACACGATAATCATCCAATTGCATTATGTTTGCATTATGTATGGATGTCAGGAGTGGCAATAACCTAAGCATGAAAATTAAATATTTCAACATCCATCCCAATATATATATCTACAAAATTAAGGTCTTACTCATAAATTTAAAGGGAAGGAGAACAAGGTGTGTCTCTCCCTCATGAACAAAAAAGACATTTATGGATGGGAAATGATTATACCTAATGCATAACAGTCACCAAATATTAAAACAAGAATGCTTGGTATAATGGAAAGCGAAAAGAGGAATTGAGGTACTATGGTTCTATTCTAAGAAGCAGAGTATCTCAATTCTACTGCGGTAGTTTCTCAAGAACCACAGGAAGGATTAAGCTTACTCTTTTACTCTTTTACTTGTTTCACTCATTTGACTGCGACCATGCTGGAGCACCGCCTTTAATCGAGAAAATCAACCCTAGGACTTATTCTTTGTAAACCTAGTACTTATTCTATCAGTCTCTTTTTGCCGAACTGCTAAGTTACGGGGACGTAAACACACCAGCATCAGTTGTCAAGCGATGGTGGGGGGACAAACACAGACACACAAACACACATTCATATATATATATATATATATATATATATATATATATATATATATACATATATATGACGGGCTTCTTCCAGTTTCCGTCTAGCAAATCCACTAACAAGGCTTTGGTCGGCCCGAGGCTATAGTAGAAGACACTTGCCCAAGGGGCCATGCAGTGAGACTGAACCCGGAACCATGTAGTTGGTAAGCAAGCTACTTACCACACAGCCTCTCCTGCGCCTTTATCTGTTTGAAAGTGTTGCTACTGTTTATAGTAATCAGTTGTTGAGAATGTAATAGGAATAGAAACTTAGAAATGAACCATTAGAGGAGCCTCTACATCAGGGGTTCTCAACCATTTTTTACCTAAGGACCCCTTTGAATAGTATCTTGTTCTGGTGGATCCCCATAGCTATTTGATGTTTAACTAGTAGTTTTATAGAAACTTCTTTAAAAGTTCCCATTTTGTTTTTCATGAACTATGTAAAATGTTAGAGAAAAAACCTAGCTGTTTCTTGCAATACATACCAATACATACATCATCATCATCATCATCATCATCGTCATTTAACGTCCGCTTTCCATGCTAGCATGGGTTGGACGATTTGACTGAGGACTGGTGAAACCAGATGGCTACACCAGGCTCTAATCTGATTTGGCAGAGTTTCTACAGCTGGATGCCCTTCCTAACACCAACCACTCCGAGAGTGTAGTGGGTGCTTTTATGTGCTACCGGCACGAAGGCCAGTCAGGTGGTACTGGCATCGGCCACGCTTGAAATGGTGTATTTTACGTGCCACCCGCACAAGAGCCAGTCCAGGGGCACTGGCAATGATCTCGCTCGAAAGTCCTTACACATGCCGCAGGCACAAGTATCAGTAAGGTGACGCTGGGCACAGGTGCCATCACGATTTTTCTTTTGCTTGCCCCAACAGGTCTTTGCAAGCTGAGTTTCGTGTCCAATGAAGGAGAGGACGTTGGCATGGGTGCCAGTCGTCGAATTTAATTTGATTTCGATTTCTAATGCAAACATTTTTCAGGGGCCTTTAAAATACTATTGTGGATCCCCAATTTACTATTTTGTTGCATGGACCCTCAAAAATTTCATATGGACCCTGAGGGGCCATATGGACCCCAGTTGAGAAACACTGCTCTACACTATCTCATGACCTGCTAGACAAAGCACCAAAATCTCCCTTATATCATACCCTATAATCTTAAAGCATATAGGATGTATTCACACTTGTCATATCCCATCACACCCAATGATTTTAAAACATATGGGACACATCCAGTCACAACAACAGCAAAAATAAAAAAAAATTATCTCTAACAAAGGCATGGCCTTAAAATTTGAGCGAAGGGCAAATTTGATTATATAGATCTGAGTATTTAAGTGGCCTTTATTTTACCAATACAAAAGGAAGAAATGTAAAGTCAACCATGGCAGGATTTGAATTCATAATGCAAAAAGGTCATAAATAAATGCTGTAATGTATGTTGTAGGATGTTCTATTCATCATCATTGTCGTTGCTGTCATTTAATATCCATTTTCCATGCTGGCACGGGCTGGATGGTTTGAATGAGGTCTGGAGAGCCAGTGGTTGGACCAGGCTCCAATCTGATCTGACAATGTTTCTACAGCTGGACGCCCTTCTTAACACCAACCACTCTGAGAGTGTAGTGGGTACTTTTTATGTGCCACCAGCAGAGGAGCCAGTCAGGCGAACCTGGCATCAACCATGTTCAGATGGTGCTTCTTATGTTCCATCGGCACGGGAACCATTTAGTGGGTACTGGCATTGACCACATTTGGATGGTGCTTTTTACATGCCAAAGGCATGGGAGCCAGTCAGGTGGCCCTGGCATTGATCCCGTTCGGATAGTGCTTTTTACGTGCCACTGACACAGGAGCCAGTCAGGGGGCACTGGCCACAGCTACAATTTTGGTTTTACTTGACTCAACAGGTCTTTGGTTTCAAATATTGGCACAAGGCCACCAAGTTCAGGGAAAGGGCTAGATCGATTACATTGACCTCAGTGTTCAACTGAGACTTTTTTCTATTGACCCTGAAAGGATGAAAGGCAAAGTTGACCCTGGCAGCATTTGAATTCAGAATTTAAAGTCACAAGAAATGCCACTAAATATTTTACCCAGCACAGAAACGGTTCTGAAAGCTTGCTGCCTTACTAATTCAAAATATTGACAACAGGCGCAGGAGTGGCTGTGTGGTAAGTAGCTTGCTTACCAACCACATGGTTCCGGGTTCATTCCCACTGCATGGCACCTTGGGCAAGTGTCTTCTACTACGGCCTTGGGCCGATCAAAGCCTTGTGAATGGATTTGGTAAACAGAAACTGAAAGAAGCCCGTCGTATATATGTATATATATATATATATATATATGTATATGTATATGTGTGTATATCTTTGTGTGTCTGTGTTTGTCCCCACAACATTGCTTGACAACCGATGCTGGTGTGTTTATGTCCCCGTAACTTAGTGGTTTGGCAAAAGAGACCCATAGAATAAGTATTAGGCATCCAAAGAATAAGTCCTGGGGTCGATTTTTTCGACTAAAGGTGGTGCTCCAGTATGGCCGCAGTCAAATGACTGAAACAAGTAAAAGAGTAAAGAGTAACAATATAAATACCAACAATAAGTAAAATAAATATTTGGCAGAGTGGTCAGAGTGTAGGACAAAATATCTTAAAGTGTTCTTTAATGGTGTCAGTGCAGCAAGTTCAAATCTCTCTGTTTTATTCGTTTCAGTCATTTGACTGTGGCTATGTTGGAGCACTGGCTTTAGTTGAGCAAATCAACTCCAGGACTTATTCTTTGTAAGCCTAGTACTTATTCAATTGGTCTTTTATGCCGAAACACTAAGTTACGAGGAGGTAAACACACCAGCATTGGTTGTCAAGTGATGGTGAGGGGACAAACACAGACACAAACATATACACGCACATGCATCATATATATATATATATATATATATATATATATATATACGACGGGCTTCTTTCAGTTTCCGTCTACCAAATTCACTCACAAGGCTTGGGTCAGCCCAAGGCTATACCAGAAGACACTTACCACACAGCCACTCCTGTGCCTATGGTTAAATTTACCCATCACCATCATCATCATTTTTAACGTCCTCTTATCCATGCTTCCAGTAGGTCAGACAGAGGTTATTAAGCAGATTTTCTAAAGTCAGGTACCCTTCCTATCACCAACCCTGACCTGATTTCTAAGTACAATAATATTTCCCCTTGTTTAGATATGTTTTCATGGAATATTGGAAATGAAGGGCATTCATTTACAACAACCACATAATGTCAAGACAAGGAGACACAAACATACACATACACACACACAGACACATGCACACACACACACACATGTATGTATAAGACTGCTATTTCAGCATCTGTCAACCAAATTCACTCACCAGGCTTTGGTCAGCTCAAGGCTGTAGTAGAAGATTCTTGTCCAAGGTGTTGTGCAGTGGGACTGAACCCAAAACCATATGGTTTGGAAGCAAACTTCTTAACCGCACTCACACTTCTTCACTAGGGTTCATCTTGCTCCAGCTGGAAGAGCCCCTCCCAATACACAGCCCGGTACCATCTATTTGGTCTTGGGTCCAGTTCTACTGCATCTTCTACAGATTTGGTCTTGGGTCCAGTTCTACTGCATCTTCTATAGAATTGTTAGTATCATTGAAGGGATGAAAGGGATGAAAGGCAAAGTCGACCTCAGGAGACAACATGAAGAGAGGAGGAGACATCGTCATCAACCCCTGCAGCTGTTGTATGGTGTCACTTTCAGTGCCCTCAGTGCCACAATACTTGCCTATCTTGCATTGGTGTTGTCAGCCATGTCTGTTCCCATGAGAAACAATGTTCTGGGGGTGGAGGAGGATGAATGTCATAGATCAATGTTGTCATCACCTTCAAGGGACCATGGTATTGTTGGCACTCCATTGCTTACAACGTCGAGGGTTCCAGTTGATCTGATCAACAGAACAGCCTGCTCGTGAAATTAACGTGCAAGTGGCTGAGCACTCCACAGATACGAGTATGCTTAACGTAGTTCTCGGGGAGATTCAGCGTGACACAGTGTGACAAGGCTGACCCTTTGAATTGCAGGCACAACAGAAACAGGAAGTAAGAGTGAGAGGAAGTTGTGATGGAAGAGTACAGCAGGGTTCGCCATCATCCCCTGCTGGAGCCTTATGGAGCTTTAGGTGTTTTCGCTCAATAAATACTCACAACGCCTGGTCTGGGAATCGAAACCGCGATCCTATGACCGCGAGTCCGCTGCCCTAACCACTGGGCCATTGCGCCTCCACAAGCCATGGTAAATAAGCAAGCAAAGCACGAATATCAATAAAAGATTTTTGTCCTGCATGTTATATCGGAAAAATATTTATGATAATAGTTGTTTTATTGAACCCACAAAATACTTTTGCTTTTTATGAAACTGAACAACAGAAAATAAATGTGCAATTAACAGACGCTAATATTTTATGGAGTTTATTATGTTAATGGTAGAAAACAAGTCTCTCTTGAAAAGAATATTTTTTTCATGTTTATTTACTTTGTATTATGAATTTTTATTCAAAAATTTCATAATAAAATAAATTTAATTCAAAACAATTGATATTTAAAATTTTATTATTTGATAAATTTTACAAATTTTATTTTTTATTAAAGGTTTTTAATTTTTTCAAAGGTGACCTGTTGCTGTTAAAACATTTATAACAGGATTGAAGTATTTTATTTTATTTACTAATAATGTCAAGAGGGCCATAGTAAAATTAAAGATTCCAGAGTGGTGTGGGGGATGAGCTAAAAACATGATTAAGAACCATTAAGCATTTGTTCATATCGTATTGGAAGGATTTTGTTTCTACAGACGATATATTTACATGCCTCAGTTCACCTCAAAAAAGAGTAATTACCAAGAGTAATTTGGAAATGACATTCTGTGTAGCTTATTCATCTTTTATTTTTTTTATTTTTTGACTTGTAAGGTTTAGCGCAATGCTTCACAGTAATTTTTTTGTCTATGGACCCCTTTGATTACTATTTCATTTAGTAGACCTACTTAGCCATTTCATGCTTAAAAACTAGTTTTATAGATATGTCTTTCAAAATTCCTATTTTGTTATTCACACATTAATTTGTGTAGGTTGAACTATGTAAGATGTTAGAGAAAGAAACCTAGCTGTTTCAAGTGATAAATTCATCTAAAGCAAAATTTTTTCATGGATCTTTAAAATACTACCGTAGATCTCCAATTTACTATATTGCTTGCTTGGACTCCCTTTGATTACTATTTCATTTGGTGGGGCCTTATTCAATGCATTAACTTGTCTGTGTTCAACTATGTAAGACATTAGAGAAAGAAACCTAGCTGTTTCAAGCGATAATTCTATCTAAAACAAAATTTTTTCATTGCTCCTTAAAATACTACCATAGATTTCCAATTTACTATATTGTTTGCTTGGACCCCCTTTGATTACGATTTCATTTGGTGAACCCCCATAGTGATTTGATGTTTAAAAACTAGTTTTATAGATACTTCTTTCAAAATTCCTATTTTGTTATTCACATGTTAACTTGTGTAGGTTCAACTAGGTAAGACATCAGCAAAAGAAACCTGTCTGTTTGCTGCAATCTTTTATCTCTTACTTACTTATTTCAGTCATTTGACTGTAGGCATGCTGGGACACCACCTTGAAGAATTTTTAGTAGAATGTATTGACTTCAGTACTTGTTGTTTTAAAGCTTAGTACTTAATCTATCAGTCTCTTTTACTGAACTGCTAGGTTACAGGGTTGTAAACATACCAACACTGGTTGTCAAGTGATGGTCGTAAGGAGACAACAAACACATAGACAAAGACACACACACACACACATACACATACATATATACATATATAGGATGGGCTTCTTTCAGTTTCTGTCTACCAAATCTATTTACAAAGCTTTAGTTAGCCTGAGACTATAGAAGACACTTGCCCAAAGTGCCATGCAGTGGGACTGAATCCTGAACCATGTGGTTGGGAAGCAAGCTTCTTACCACACAGACACACCTGTGCCTTAAATCAAAACTTTGCATGGACATTTAAAATACTACTGTTTACTACGTTTCAAGTGTGGACCCCCCCAAAATTTTATATGGACCTCCAGGGGTCATATAAATCCCATCTGAGAACCACTGGTTTAGAGGGAAGAGGTTATACGCATGACCTCGATTAATTACCTATGACCTTAATTATACCTATGACCTTGGCAATATTTCCAAGGCTGGTGAGATTGATGCTGCTAATGTTCCTCTTGAACCTTCAAAAGTCAACAGCTATAGGAAACACATAAAAATAGCAGGAATTCTAGGGAACTAACATTCTAAAAAGGAAGAACTGAGCAAAGTGATTAGGGAAGGGCCTTGGGGTGGAGTTGGACACAGCAAGGATGATGGGAAGAAGAGACACAATAGGGACATGTGTATCTGGGTAGAGAGGTATGAGTTCAGCCAAAATTTGTTGAGGCAAATTTTCTGTGGCCAGATGATCTTCCTTTACCAACTCTTACCTGTTCACACTGTAAAGTGGCTGACATTTGGAAGGGCATCCCTCTGTGAAAACCATGCCAAAACTGACCTCACCTGTGCTGGTGCCACATAAAAAGCACTCAGCCCACTCTGCAGAGTGGTTGGTGCTAGGAAAGGCATCTAGCCATAAAAAAAAACATGCTAAAATAGACACAGAAGTATGGTGCAGCCTTCTGCTTAGTCAGCTCTTGTCAAACCATCCAACACATGCCAGTATGATGGAAGGAGGTCATTAAATGATGATGATGATGATATATATATATATGTGTGTGTGTGTGTGTGTAACTTATTGATAGAAAGGACAACAAAAGAAAGAGACTTCGGTATTATGTAAATAGAGGAATTTATCTGTAAAAATATGTGACACTTATTTGATAGCCATGATGGCCGGATAACTGAAGAGATGTTGGCATGGGTTCCCACCCTGGCATCCAAAACTCAGAGTTTTATCATGGCTACCGAATAAGTGTCACATATTTTTACATAGATATATGTATGTATGTATATATATATATATATATATATATATATATATATATATAATCAAGAATAAAACCTTTATGAGATTTTATCAAGTAGCCAGCATGTAATAAAACCATATAGGTAACAATTAATACTAAATATATAATTATATAAATACTAGCTGGCCCTGTACTGTCAAAAATGACAGCTAATTGTAGTATTTTACATATAAAAAAGGTACGAAACTAAGTTTTTAGTTTAATAATTCTTTTATTCCCAAATTTATAATATGCCTTTCAACTGCAGTCGTTTTTATATTCTTGATACACTCAAGCAATAATTATTTTCTCTAATGAGTTTGTATAGGTATATGTTTGTGTAGATGTGTGTGATTGTAATAATTATTAATAACAAAACAGATAGAATATGGAGGGTAAATCAAATTAATACACTTGTAAATGTTATCTAGTGGTTGTCTTTTGAGATGTGACATGAACCATCGTTTGTTACTGAAAGAACACTGGTTCACACATACATTCACATACTTCCCTTGTACATGCACACACATACATACATATACTCACACAGCTTTGAAATGCTGTTTGACTTTTCTTTTCAGCATTGAATGTTCACCATCCCCCTTCCACTGCACACCTACACACACACACAAACATTCACATACCTCCCTTTTACATACACACACGTATACTCACACAGAGTTGAAACGCTGTTTGATTTTTTTTTCACCGTAGAATTTCCATCATCCCACTACCAGTTTGTCATCACCCCTTCCTTTCTCATTCATATGATGTGATGGAAAAAAAAACACAAGAATATTATTATAGTAGACAATTATAGTAAGGGCACAAATGAGTAGTGCTACATGCTAGAAAGAGATGCCAAATGACTCCAAGGATGACAATATTTACCCAATTGGCAATGTGGTAAATAATGTAGTTCATAGAGCCTTTGGCATCTATTTCTAGCATGTGGCACTACCCATTGGTGCCCTTATAATAATTATGTTTATATAATTATATATTTTGTATATTATATATATATATATGTATATATGTGTGTATCTTTGTTGCACATGCACACATACACCACCACCACCACCACCGCTACTGTTTCACAGCTGGTGTTGGGTTGTTTACTTTCTCTAACCTAGCAATTTGGCAAAAGAGACTGATAGAATAAGTATCAATTTTTGTCTTTTATAAATGAGTCCTGGGGATAGTTAGCAGGAATGGTTGTGTGCTAAGTAGCTTACTTGCCAATCACATGATTCCGGGTTCAGTCCTACTGTGTGACACTTTCGACAAGTGTCTTCTACTGTAGCCTTGGGCTGACCAAAGCCTTGTGAGTGGATTTGATAGACGGGAACTGAAAGAAGCCCGTCATATATATATATATATATATATATATATATATATATATAAATATGTACGTGCATGTGTATATGTTTGTGTCTGTGTTTGTCTCCCCTACATCGCTTGACAACCGATCCTGGTGTGTTTACGTCCCCATAACTTAGCAGTTTGGTAAAAGGAACCGATAGAATAAGTACTAGGCTGACAAAGAATAAGTCTTGGGGTCGATTTGCTCGAGTAAAGGCGGTGCCCCAACATGGCTACAGTCAAATGACTGAAACAAGTAAAAGAAGAAAAGAATAAACCCTTCAGAGTAGTGCTCCAGCATGGCCACATTTCAATGACAAATAAAATATAAAAGATAAAAGATATACATTTAAGACACAGGAACCAATGACAACTTAAATTGTAGGCACACTAGGTAGTTGCCTGGGGGCCCTACAGGCAAAAGACCCAATTCAAATCTACACTATAAGTACAAGTAATTTTACTTTATCCAGGGGCCTATGATGCTGTTAAAACAGCCCTAGGTGGAATCTATGAATTCCTCTCTTAAGTAAAGTGATTAATTACCACTGGATGATTTAGTTATGACACGGAATAAAACTCTTACTCTACTCTTTTACTTGTTTCAGTCATTTGACTGTGGCCATGCTGGAGCACCACCTTTAGTCGAGCAAATCGACCTCAGGACTTATTCTTTTTAAACCTAGTACTTATTCTATCAGTCTCTTTTGCTGAACCGCTAAGTTATGGGGACGTAAACACACCACCATCGGTTGTCGAGCGATGTTGGGGGAACAAACACAGATACACAAACACACACACACACACACACACACACACATATATATATATATATATATATATATACACATATATACGACAGGCTTCTTTCAGTTTCCGTCTACCAAATCCACTCACAAGGCTTTGGTTGGCCTGAGGCTATAGTAGAAGACACTTGCCGAAGGTGCCAAGCAGTGAGACTGAACCCGGAACCATGTGGTTGGTAAGCAAGCTACTTACCACACAGCCACTCCTGCATGAATTATTCTACATAATATTGTAGGGTGGGTAATAAATTTGACCATTTCTAATTTTTTTCCTGTTTTTCTTTCTTTTTTTTTTAATTCTTTAATATTGAATACATTGTTGATTA
The DNA here is from genome assembly GCF_046866305.1 of Octopus bimaculoides. Lineage (NCBI taxonomy): Eukaryota > Metazoa > Mollusca > Cephalopoda > Octopoda > Octopodidae > Octopus > Octopus bimaculoides. The sequence continues at coordinate 137,742,829 of NC_142928.1, forward strand.
ACTAAAAAAAAAAAATTATTGATTTTTTTTAGCAATTTTTTAGCAGCCAATTTCATACTAAAGATTTCAATAAGCTATTTGCATATGAATTAGTACATAATTGAAATGAATAAAATTGCCATTGAATATTTGCAATACAGTAGCTAAGTTGAATTCCACCCCCACCCCACCCCATAAAGATGATATAGGTGTAAGGATGGCTATGTGACTGTTAGAAGTTCAGTTCATTTTGTAGCCATATGGTTTTTGGCTCAATCCTTCTGCACCACACCTTGAGCAAGTGACTTCTATCCTGGATCAACCAGTGCCTTGTGAGTGCATGTTCTTATTTTGCTTGCTACTGTTTGAGTAATATGGTGTTAAAGTTGACAATATTGACATAATGACCAATTTCTCAAATCTGTTGAACATAAAATCCTGTATCTGAAAAATAGGTGTGGGTTGGCAACAGGAAGAGTATCGTTATCATCATCATCATCATCATCATTTAACGTCTGCTTTCCATGCTGGCATGGGTTAGATGGTTTGACTGAAACTGGTAAGCTGGAAGGCTGCACCAGGTTCCAAACTGATTTGGCATGGTTTCTATGGCTGGATGCCCTTCCTAATGCCAACTACCTTAAGGGTGTAATGGGTGCTGTTTATGTCACACTGGCATGAGTGCCAATTATGAGGCTCTAGCATTGGCCACAACAATGATTTCACTTGGCTGGATGGGTCTTCTCAAGTATGGCATACTGCCAAAGATCTTGGTCACTTACCATTGCCTGTATGAGGCCTAACGTTTGAAGGGTGCTTTTTACATGCCACAAGCATGGGTGACAGTTATGTGACACCAGCATCAGCCATGACTATGATTTCACTTGGCTTTATAGGTTTCTCAAACACGGCATGGTATCCAGTCATAAAATCCTGCCTTAGAATTAATTCTCCTCCAAACCATGCTAACATGGAAAACAGGACACCAAATGACCAATTAAACAAATCAACAATAATGAATTCTAACTCACATGTAATATACTAAAAAAGACAAACAAACAAACAAACAAAACAAGGTAAATTTGTTCTTCCAATTTCATGTTACTGAAACATGATCTAATAGTAATTTGGTCCTTTAGCATTCAAATTACTCAGTCAAATGTAATGCTTATTCGTTCACATTAGTTTGAAGTAATCATGGTCCTAATGTTTCTGCCTTTTAAAAATAGTAATAATAATAATGATGATAATAACAACGATGATGATGATGATATTAATAAAGCAATGACAAATGACCAAGAACTTTGGGAATATTCCATGCATGAGAAGAAGACCCATCAAGCCAAGTGAAATCATAGTTGTGGCAGATACTAGTGTCATGCAACTGACACCCATGCCAGTGGCATCTAAGAACACCCATTACACTCCTGGAGTGGTTGGTGCTAGGAAGGGCATCCAGCTGTAGAAACCATGCCAAATCAGACTGGAGTCTGGTGCAGCTTACCAGCCCCGGTCAAATCATCCAACTCATGCCAACATGGACAATGGATAATGATGATGACGATGATGATGAAATTTTCACAGCAGACAATGTAATTTACACAAATAGAAGACCATATTTACAAAAAGAGCATCATTTAAAAAGACGCCATTATTTACCAAAACTCCAATACCTACGAAAGGAACATTATTAACATTTCTTACAGAGACGACTATATTTACTGGAAAAAAGAAAAATCAATATTTACTGGATACACATTATTTACCTGAATGAACACAGTTTACTATAATATAAATGATATCACACAAGTGCTGGCATGGCTGTGACCTCAAGAAGCTTGCTTTGCAACCACATGGATTTGGGTTCAGTCCCACATTGCAGCATCTTTAGCCAGTGTCTTCTATTATAGCTCTGAGATGACCAATGTCATGTGAGTGAATTTGGTAGACAGAAACTGTGCAGAAGGTAATCATACATATGAAAAATAAAATGGAGATTGGACAGTTAATAATCGTTTATTATTAACAAATTAATCATCATCCCATACAGCCATTTCAATTAATAATACTCAGTAAATATTAAGTAAATATTAAGTTTATATGACCTGAGAATGTTTATGGATTCATTATAGCAGAATGAATCCATAAACACATATAAAACATCCAAGGCTATATTTTTTTCCTTCTGAAGATATTATGCTTAGCTCAAATAAATTTAATTATTTACTTGATATTTAGTGCATATTAATTGAAACAGCTGTAAGGGATGATGATTAATTTGCTGTTAAAAATAAACAATTATTAAATTCCCAATCTCCATTTTGTTTTCCTTCTTTTATATGTTAGCATGTGATTTGAAGAAGATTTAGTTGATATTTTTAAAAGGTCAGGCAACAAAGTACAAGCTCCCCTTTTGACTTGCTGGAAGTGTTCAGCTTCTTCCTTTCATATTCTGATCTCAGACAGACTGTTAGGAAAAATTAATTAAAGTTGATTGAGTAATTATTCTTCAAGGAAGCAGAAAAGAATCAACAGAGCTCTTGCATCTATCAAATTCAACAATCACCATTGCGCCTCAGGATTATTTTTTGTTTTTATTTTCCAGTTATTGTTTTTCTCTACAATTTCTATATACAATTTAGCATGGGAGTAATGGTTGATTTGTTGAAGCAATTATTTTTACAGCTGGATGACCTGACAACAGCAAATCACTCATCTGTGTAATTGGAATAAGATCTGCTATTTCACAGAGGTATGAAAATACGTGTCATGTACCTTGTAGAAGGGAACAGAATGAAAATTAGAATATACATATTAACTGGCTAAAATAATATGACAGCATATGATATGCAAAATAAATTCTGTGACTATACTAAACGAACTATTTTTGCTGAGTAAGTGGAAGAAAAATGCAACTAGTTTTGTTTGGTTTTTATCAGCACAAAGGAATGTTTATTTCCTTCACTCAACACAGAGAAAGAGAGAGGAGGGCGAGTAGTAAGGGCGAGATAGATAGTAGCATGCATAGGTCTATTTCCATAGTGAAGGTAAATATGATGAGTTCATAAATTTTAAATTTATTAGCAACTTACCCATGGCTCCGGGTTCAGTCCCACTGCGTGGCACCTTGGGCAAGTGTCTTCAACTATAGCCTCGGGCTGACCAAAGCCTTGTGAGTGGATTTGGTAGACGGAAACTGAAAGAAGCCCATCGTATATATGTATATGTATATATATATATATATATATATAGGTGTGTGTGTTTGTGTGTCTGTGTTTGTCCCCCCAACATCGCTTGACAACCGATGCTGGTGTATTTATGTCCCCATGACTTAGTGGTTCAGCAAAAGAGACCGATAGAATAAGTACTAGGCTTACAAAGAATAAGTCCTGGGGTCGGTTTGCTCGACTAAAAGGCGGTGCTCCAGCATGGCCGCAGTCAAATGACTGAAGCAAGTAAAAGAGTAAAAGAGTAAAGAGTAATATATATATATATTTATTAGGAACTTACCCATATATATATATATATATATATATATATATATATATATATAGCGATGCATTGCTTTATAACCCCACCAAAACATTTTGCTGGTCATCCAGATGCATAATCTACTCACACACCATCTTATTGTTCCTAACACAGTGGTTCTCAGCCTTTCTTTTTATGTATGGGCCCTTTAGATTACTATTTTATTCTAGTGGTTGCCCATAGCTATTCATTGTTTAATAACTAGTTTTATAGACATCTTTCAAAATTCCTATTTTGTTTATCATGCATTCACTTGTGTAGGCTGAACTATGTAAAACATCAGAGACAGAAACCTAACTATTTCTTGCAATAAATACATCTAAAGCAAAAATTTTCATGGATCCATAAAATACTATTTTGGAGTCAATTTACTATTCTGCTTGTGTGCCCCCCCACCCCAAGGGATCATATGGATGCCAAGGGATCATGTGGACCCCAGTTTAAAAACACTGTCCTAAGGCCATGTAATTTCAGCTTATGTTCCCACATTCAGGTTGATGGCTTACCCCAATTTTTATCAACACTACTCCACATTTAATTTATGGTTGTGGGGTCCTGGATCCCACACCATTTTTTCCCATTTCCTTTTACCCTACTCTTACCAAACTTGTACCTCTTGGGTATTTAGATATGGTGACTGCATGTTTGTGAGTTGTATGTCTTGTCTGTCAGATTGATAATGCATACTATGTTTATAGTGTAATATCATACATTACTGAACACTGAAACATGTGTAACTGATGAAATAAATGAATACCAAGTTCAAGTACATTTTCCTTTCTCTCATTATCAATGTACTCATTATATTATTTTATATCCCTCTATAGACTGCACAGCACCCTGTGTGATCATGCAGTGGTAGAAGCTCAATGTGATAAACAATAAGGGCTGAAACCTGAATAGTAAAATTGTTGTGCTCTGTGTTATCTGTTTGCTTGTTTGTATGTACGTATATATGTATGTATGTATGGATGGACAGATGAAATAGTTACTTTGAAGCATTGTGTAGAACATATTGTATAAAGGATCATGGGTAAGGTCAGAACAATGCGAAGTAAAAGCAAGGCAAATCACAAGAAAACAAATATATGAATTTATTGTAGACTTACCTTGCATTCAATATTTTGGGGTTATGACCCCATCCTCAAGAAATTAACAAATGTTAATTTCTTGAGGACTAATGTACAGTGTACTGTTCCATGATGGCAAAATCAATAAAAAATGTGAGAGATAAATATTATTTAATAAACACAGTATATATATTTTTATTGTCTGAGGATTGCATGAAGGCACTAGATGTGTTATAAAATGCTGTCTGTGTTTTTATCGCATGAAACTATCAGTAGCTCATAAAAAAATACAGATTTTATTAATATATATATATATACATAATCCATTTGTTAATCTGTCTATTTTAAAGATTTTTTTATCTACATCATTAATAATTTTTCATTTAAGAAAATATTTTTTAAATACTGCAACAGCTTTAACATTTTATATATATCTTCTTGGAAAAACATGTGAATTTCAGAATTGATATCATGAAAGACAAATTCAATATATTTCAATTTATTTTCTCATCTCTTACAACATGATGAAATCAACTTAAAACCTACTAAAAATAGTAGCATATTTGATAAATATGTAAATATTTTCTTCCATTTGTTCATAATCAAATTTCTGTTTCTCAATATATGTATGTAAATATATATATATATATATATATATATATATATATATGGGTGACACGTAAAAGCACCCACTACACTCTCTGAGTGGTTGGCGTTAGGAAGGGCATCCAGCTGTAGAAACTCTGCCAAATTAGACTGGAGCCTGGTGTTGCCATCCGGTTTCACCAGTCCTCAGTCAAATCGTCCAACCCATGCTAGCATGGAAAGCGGACGTTAAACGATGATGATGATGATGATGATGATATATATATATATATATATATATATATATATATATATATATATATATATATATATATATGCATATATCCATACATATATGTACATACCTACATCTACATGTATACATACATGCATATATGGGTACAGGACATCACAAAAAATGTTAAACACAATGAGAAACGAAAACATAAAAACGAAAACAGAAAACGAACTTTTTTCGAACAACGAAAAACAAACAAACAGAGAAACGAGACATGCAACATAAAGAGTATAACCCTTCTTCAGTTGTCCCTGCTCCATCTACTCTGTGTTTCGAAGACAAGGACAATACGCAACTTTGTTGGAACAGTTCTTCCCGCAAAGCAAATTAAATAAAATTTGGAATGTTTTGCAGAGGGTGAAAGTGTTAACAAGAACAGGACAGTGAGAACAAGATGGTAAGAACAAGACAGAACAGTGAAAACAAACGGTAAGGGCTGTTAGGCCAACACGATAGAAAAATTATTATTTTGAACACGAAGTTAGATGTGAATGAGAGACAAAAAAATTCATGTCTTCTCTATAGGAAGGCAGGAAGTAGAAAGAAAGAATCCCTTTCGTCACGTGTCAGCGACAAGAGGGTCAAGGAGGAGGAGTGAGAGAGAGGGAACGGTGAAAGGAAGAGAAGAATAGGGATGGGTTGGGAGAGAAAAACAGAAAGGATGAAGAACAAGAGAGATAGACAGGGAAGTGATAGTAATAGTAGTAGAGTGCGCTGTAGAAATTATTATACACATATAAATACATATATATATGTGTGTGTGTGTATATATATATATATATATATATATATATACACACATATAAAGCTACACCAATGCCAGAACGGGCTGCCACTGCACAGTACCAAAGATCCCAGCAATGCTATCATGCTTCAGGACCAGTTACTGCAACAGCCTGGGTTTCAGGGGCCCACAGCTTTTTAATATTCTCCCAACAGAGCTTTTTAATATTCTCCCAAAGAGCCTGCAGAACCTGCACAAAGTGGATGTAGGCATTTTCAAATCAAGGCTGGACCTCATCCTGTTGAGATTCCCAGATGAACCTACCTCACGGCAAGTGATGCAAATAAGGTTAGCTACATCAAATTCCATTTTTCACCAAGTGCCACATATTAAAAACAGTGTAGCAAAATGGCGGTGATCCAACATGGCCACAGCTCTAAGCTGAAACTACGAAAACACACACACACAGACACACACACACACAGACACACACACACACAGACACACAGACACACACAGCGTTCAATATCTCATCGCGTTTGGCCCTACGGCTTTTAATGTTGTTTTCACTGTCAAATTTTTCCTGTCTTGGTTTGTGTTTGCTACCTTGGAATCCTCTGTTTAATAGGTTAATCCACTATTCAGGAAGAGCTATTCTAAGAGCGTGTTCTGCCGCATCTTCGAAATGCCTAGTTTAGAATAGAGGCAGCTGATGAAGGAAAAATTCCATAAGTGGCTCGTCTGTTTTCCTATGTGTTCGTTCTGTTGTCTGTAAACAAAGTCCGTTTTTGTGCTTTATGTTCCCGTTCCTTTTTCTTACATACATAGATTATATATATATATATATATATATATATATATATATATATATATATATATATATATATATATATATATGTTCGTGTGTGTGTATATATATATATGTGTGTGTGTGTGTGTGTGTGTATACACATACACACATAGATTATATACATATATGTATGTATATATCGACAATATTAAAATTAAAGATTATACACACACACACACACACACATATACATACCTGTATACTCGCACTTGTATACATACACACATACACATATACACACACACACATACAGATAAATAGAAGCACACACATATGGTAAGAAGGGCATCTGGCAGTTGAAACCATGCCAAAACAGACATTGGTGCTTGGTGCAGTTCTCAGGCTCACCATTTCCTGTGAAATTGTCCAGACCATGCCACTTTGTTGAGAGGGTGTTAATGATAATGATGATGATGATGTGCATATATATGTGTGTGTGTGTATAAATATTTATAATTATATTTGGGGATGGTCATATTTTTGCCAACTGAATAAATAAATATATATATATATAAGTAATAGTTATATATTTAAATGTATAAATTACATATGCCTTTATCAACCTTTCTATTTATGTACAT
>NC_142928.1:137760197-137790197 GCF_046866305.1 Octopus bimaculoides
ATATATATATATATATATGATATACATATATATATATATATGATATACATATATATATATGATTATACATATATATATATATATGATATACATATATATGATATACATATATATATATATATGATATACATATATATATATATATGATATACATATATATAATATATATTGATATACATATATATATATATATGATATACATATATATATATATATGATATAATATATATATATATATGATATACATATATATATATATATGATATACATATATATATATATATGATATACATATATATATATATATGATATACATATATATATATATGATATACATATATATATATATATGATATACATATATATATATATGATATACATATATATATATACATACATATATATATACATACATACATATATATATACATACATATATATACATACATATATATATACATACATATATATATATATATATATATATATATGTATACATACATATATATATGATATACATATATATATATATATATGATATACATATATATATGATATACAGATATACATATATATGATAAACTTACATGTGCGAATGTCCGCGCGCGCGCGCGTGTGCGTGCGTGCGTGCGTGCGTGCGTGCGTGCGTGCGTGTGTGTGAGACGGGGGCACCCATATAGTTTGAAATACAAACGTTATCGTTCTGTAGAACACGCGTACTAAAGAATAGCCTCATTAATAGTACGTGTTCATTATAAAAATATGGGATCATACGTCAGTAAAATGGGATTGTTAACTCATAAAAATAATATCTACTTACTGCTAGTAATTGATATTATTATTAGAGTGAGAGGAAACAGGCATCCATAGACAAATATTTAGCGGGAAAGTAATCATAGTCAGACTGGTTATGGCGGGGAGATGGAAACGTGTTGTTATAAAGAGAAAAGCAATATCGGTAGAGATATGAACGCATCACATGTGGATAGGTAAAGTTTTTATGATGCGCGTGTTACGAGAATCTTGACGTTTGGAGCCATGTTTTTCTAGAGATAAAGTGGGGGCTGCGAAATAAAAAGACACACACACACACAAGCAATAGGCAAGAACAAACTCCATTGTTGGTTACTTTTATGTTTTTCTTCTTACCTCACACCCTTTATATAGGTGCAGGCGTGTGACTGTGTGTTAAGTTTACTTCCCAACTACATAGTTCCGCGTTTAGTCCCACGGCGCGGCACCCTGAACAAGTGTCTTTAACTGTACCCTCGGGTCGACCAACGACTGACTTCTGAGTGAATTTGGAAGACGGAAACTGAAAGCAGCCCGTCATATCTATCTATCTATCTATCTATACATTTTAGATAAACAAACTTAGAACTGTCGAGTGGGTTGGTATTTTACAAAAAAATAAAGTGAGTTTCGTTTGCAGGATTCTTTATGTGGATTCGTATACTGAAACAAATTTTGCTATGTCTAGAGACATAATGACTCTCCCTAGACATAAAGTAAATTTCGAACGCGGGATAGTTGTGAAAACAGCCTAAAAAACTGGGTAGATATCCATAGAAGACAGGAAATAGTTGTAAAGTGTTACCGAAGCACTCACCTATGAGTCACTGCATCCTAAAGTAGAAACAGCTGTAGGCTAATAATGTTCGTATGATAATAGTATATTCCTTTGTCCCCTCATTTTCTTATTACCGCTCTATACTCGACTAACGCTTTGTTCAGAGACATTCATATATTGAGTTCTACACCAGGTTATTAGTATCAGTCACCCAATGAACTTAAATGAACTTTGTAATGTGATAGTGATACAAACGCCCAAGAATACAACTCCTTGCTCAAGCCAATGGATCAATGTATGATAGCTAACTTCGAGGTATGTTATCTGAGAAGAATTTTTAAACTACTTATGAAAGAAATTGATAGAAAGGATAAACTTGCACTTCGAGACTTCTGGAAGAAGCTCAACGTAATGGACGTTGTGAATACACGAGGTTTGATCAATAAGTATCCAGACTGTTGTTATAGTAACGAAACTAAAGCATACAGAGTGAAGCCGCTAGGCACAGATTGACCTTGAACTCTGCTGTGCATGCGCACTAAGTTTTAACGTTCTAGCTCCCTTCCGCTGTTTACGACAGTGCTTGGAAAGAAGGCGTGTAATCGTCGTATTGACCATGACAGAGAAAGTTGTCATGGCAATACCTGCTCAGAGGCCAACGCAAAGTAGCAGAAAGTGTATGGAGAGGAGTGTATGAGCCACACACAGGTGTACGAGTGATTCAGACATTTCCAAAATGGCCGAAAAAATTTCGATATTGACGAACATTCTGGGAGACCCGCAACCAGTAGAACTGAGAAAAGCATTGCAAATGTGCGTGCAGCTGTGAGGGGAAATCGTCGAATTACCATGCGTGAGTTATCAGAGGATGTGCAGATTAGTTACAGTTCAGTCCATTATCACTGAAGATTTGCGTATGAGACACGTGTCTGCCAAGTTTGTGCCAAAACTGCTTTCAGCTGACCAAAAGAACACTTGAGTTTCAGTTGCACAAGATCTCCTTGATTGTGTCAAGAACGATGAAAACATTTTGAAATCTTTGCGTTAGGCCTCTGAACAGGCATCGCCAAGCTTTTGGCAAAATTTGATGCAGATTGTCTGCTCAACTTTCTCTGTCATGGTCAATACGACGATCACACGCAACACACCTTCCTTCCAAGCACTGCTGTAAACAGCGAAAGTGAGCTAGAACGTTAAAGCTGAGTGTGCATGCACAGCAGAGTTCAAGGTCAATCGGTGCCGAGCAGTTCAACTCTGTGCTTTAGCTTCGTTACTATGGCAACAGTCCGGATATTTACTGAACAGACCACGTATATCAGAACATCCGTCGAAGACTGTTTCAGTTACTCGATCAACTGAATCACTTACAGACAGATGTAGCTTGAATGCTCTCCTTGTGCAGAATCAGATCGATAATGTGATACAACAGACCTTCCGAAACTACATGCAATGTCAATCCGATAGGTTTCCAAAGTTTCTGCTTACATAATTTCATTTGCTAGGTTTGGCTGAACCAAATGCTATCATAAAACACACTTGCTTATGATGTCAAAAACCCAGGATCTCACAGTTGCGAAGTAAACATTTTAAGCACTAGGCCATGCCTGTATCCAGAGAGAGAGAGAGAAAGAGAGGGGAGAGAGATAGACAGACGTCCATTCAGCATTGCCAACAATCTAGTACACCTGTTTCTTGGCAGTGATGCTAATCGGGTTCTATGAGATTCGCATCATTTAAGTTACGTATATTTTTTGCGAAAAGCATGAACCTCACTACACCCAATTTCACTTCTGATCTATACATCTGAAACTCTGTGCTTATTGTAACCCCCGTCATTACAAAAAAAAAAAGCAAAAATTGAAAATACTTAAAAATATGGTTCGTTTATATTTTTTACCTGTGTCAAGTCATTGTAGCCATGCTGGGGCATCGCCTTGAAGGATTTAGTCGAATAAACTGGCCCAAGTACTTTTTTTTTTCAAAGCTGATACTTAATTCTATAAGTCTTTTAATGAACCGATACGTTACGGGGACGTAAACAAACCAACACCAGTTGTCAAGCGGCGGAGCGACAAATACATATGACCGACTTCCACTCAATTTCTCTTACAAGGAATCGGTCGGCCAGGGGCTATAATAAAAATTTAAAAAAAAACGCGCAAATTGCTGTGCTGTTGGCCCGAACCCGAAACCGCATGGTTGCAAAGCGAGCTTATAAACAGCGCAGCCACGCACGATTTCTTAGATTTTATTTTATTATTTTTTTAAGAGATCTATAGTAAGGTTCACTTGGTGCAGCTCTCCTGCTTTACGTAGTGGATTGGCGGAATGGTTAGAGCGTTGGATAAAATACCTTTTAGTATTTAGTCAGCCTTTTCTTTTCTGAGTTCAATCCTCGTTGAAATCAACTTTACTTTTCATCCTTCTAGGTCCATAAAATAAAGTACAAATCAAGTACTGCTGTCGATTTAAGTGACTATACACGACAAATATAGATTTCGTCAATGTTTAGCACTAGGTTAACCAGAGTTGAGCAAAACAACATCATTAACGGCAACCCATCATTTTATTTTCTTACATAATGTATCGAGGAATGCATCATCCAATTTGTCCTTTCTTAAGATGGTAGGATGGAAGTTGAGATTTGGCTGCTATTTCTAGCCTAGCCGCATGACCACGCGGAGATTCTTCGCCTCTCTATTTTCTCTGATGAAAAGATAGCCATTTTTTGTTAAAGGAAAAAATAAACAAAAACAAACATTAAAAAAGTATATATTGGCGCAGTTGAACGACAGCGAACAAATACTTTGCGAAACCTGCTTTTAATCATCATTTCATTGTTCTAAAGTTGAAACTGCTTCCTCGACTCTGCCTCAAAGTTCGATAATACCAGTGATATGCAAGGATCGATGTAATCAATAGTATGATATCCTTATATAAAAAAAAAATAACCTTCGGCTTAGTCACAACAAAACATTGTTTTCGAAGGTGAAGTAAATAAAATCAGGCCAGTTGGGATTTTCGCAACTTGTGTCTCTTTGTCTTCACCTTTTCGTTCTTACGCTGTTGATGTTGCTATGAAGGCGATATAGAAAAAGATAAATTCATTGAACATATAAGAGTTTATTCAAGAATGTGATAGATGCGAATAATGACAGCTTCCAATTCTCTCTCTCTCTTTCACATACACACAATAATATCGGCTTTTACATTCCGAGTTCAATTCCCGCCGAAGTCAACTTTGTCTTTCATCCTTCCGGGAACGATAAAATAAGTAGCAGTCAAGTTTCACGGTCGCTGGTAAAATAATAAACTCTTTCCCTCAAAATTGCTAGCCTTGTGACTAAATCAGTAACTACACACACACACACACACATGTGTGTGCATTTATACAAACAGGAAAATTCAACGCATATTATAAGCGGCATGTTACAAAGTGACCCAAGGGCCGAGTGTTTCGTACATAAACACTTATGATACATCACTTTCGTTGAGTGCCAATAGACGAAGCCCTTGCGAAACTTTGGAACTTCTGACGAAGTAGTAACATACATAAACACTTTGTTTATTGTTACTTCTCCTGTCTATACTTTTCTATGAGTGTGTGTGCTTTCTTTTTTGGTACAATTTTGAACCACACACACACACACACACACACACAGCGTGGTCACGATCCCTTTTGACATTTTCAAAAAGCCATTACGAAAAATTGCTGCATATTAATATTATTATTAAAGTTTTTTTAACTGATATTAATAGTTTTATTGAAGTTATGTGTTTATGTTTCAGGCCGCAACTAATACTGTAATTTCACTAAATTTTTCTATTTATCTTATGACTATGTGGACAGCCTCTCTCTCTCTCTCTCCCTCCCTAGTCGAGGTAAAGAATACGCACACCACCCGTTTTCGGCGTAACTAGCCCTGAACAGCGAGTGTGTGTATTCTTTACCTTCGCCATATATATATATATATATATATATATATATATATATATATACACACACACACACAGGACGCAGTTGTGCATCGGTGGCCTGCTGGAAAAGATGTTTCCCTGTCTCAAAAAAAAAAAAAAAAAAGGGTAGTAATAATGTACTAACCAGGACTGCCAATTTACTTTGGCAAATAAATTTTACTGTTACTACTTTTCGCTCAGATTTAAAACTAAATATATATATATATATGTATGTGCGTGTGTGTGACATACAATCATTCGCTCTACAAGTTTGAAAAGCATTAGATATAGAACTTAATACCGATTACATAATGAAACATTACATTTACTACAGAAACCTAGTGTTTACTTATAAGTTCTCTATCACACACATGTATATATGTTTATATCCTCTGTCTCAGCTCTTGGCCGACAGATGTCGCTTAGTGCTGCCGTCGTCAACGTTGTCGTCGCAACAGCAGCAGCAGCCGCCCTGCCTTCTTCTGCACCAAAACATCTACACATAGGCTTCCCCAGACCTCAACGGATATTAGCAAATGTGTTGATGTTCGAAATTATCAAGAAAACAAAAAGTCATACAAGAGATTTGCGACGATACGTCGCCAATTTTTGTCAAGATTGTTGTTAATGATCAAAAAGAATTTATAAATGGGAAGTAAGAGGCGCAACACTTCAGTTGCTAACAATTCGTTTCTGTCACCCTTTTATTATAATAATAGTAATTATTATTATTATGAATTTGTTATCTTATTTCTTCTATCTCCGCCACGCAAAAGGTGATATTGTTTTTTAAAAATGTTCGAATTCCAGGGAAGCTAGGAAACACTAGGATGGTATGTAAGGCAAGTTCTTTACTAATTTAGTTCCCGTCCCGTTCGAAAAAAAAAACCAAACATAAAAAAAAAAGAAACATTTGAACACTACAAAACTAATAACTGTATCGGTGCTGAACAATTTCGCAATGGGATAAAAACTAACTTTCTTCGTTATTTAAGATTAGGTAGGTTCTGATATACTTTATACAATGTTTCTATATCAAAATTAAGTAGCCTTTGCTATTTCCTGAATTTTTAACGTCACATAATTGTAGTTAGATTGCATCGGCTTTCCTGTAAAATCAAATATGCGTGCGTGCGCGCGTGTAGAAATGTATGTTTAATGAATGCGGTTAAATTAAATCTCAAAACCTTAGTACCTGATTTCGATAAATCTTCAGATTAACTGAGGATATCAGATAATACCATGTTGCTGTTTTTTTTTTTGCTACTGTAAACGCATAACTGACGAATGAATTTCAGAAATGAAAATGAAATGACAATTAACTGCAGTAGTTAGAAATAATAATAGCACTAATCTATATTCAATAAAGATCTATGAAATTTATATTCTTATAAGAACTTTTTTTGTTTAGATTCGGTATTTATTTTAGAGTTTGAATATGTCAAAGACTGATCTCCAGCTCCGTTTCTCTTCATTCAAACTCTTAAAAATATTCTCGAAAAATATTATATATTTATATATACCTTCTAGTATGTGTCCTAATTAATTCAGTAACATCTCGTTGTTGTATTTGTAACGACAAATTCTTTTTTTCGAGATGATATTGGTTGGAGAAAGTAAGCAATTTGGCTAGATAATGGCTATCCGTCGTGTTCATTAAGGAAAAGAAAAATAAACAAACCGTTCTTTAAACTTTCATTAGACAAACACGAAAGCTAAACAAACACATACACGCAAAAACGGAACTCACTACTTGATGTTTTCTCTCCGCTTTTTCGAATGCTTACAAACTCGTGTTATTGAACCAAGAATGTTTTTAAAACGTGGTGATAGAAGGACCAATCTGTTTTATTGGCGTCACGGTGATAGGAGAGAAATACTAGCGCTCCTTGGCGAAATAAATTAAGCAAGAGGCGGAGCAGTAGGAAACAGCATGCGTAAAATTCCTGCCTCCTCTCAGAATCATATATATATATATATGTGTGTGTGTGTATGAATGGTATGAAACGATGCTTACCCTATCTCTGCATATATTTCTCTTCTCTCCGAAAAAGCCTTCCCTACTTCTTTCTCGCCTTACCATTCGCTGTAATATTCAGCAAGGCCCTTTCTTTCTCCGATTCCCGTTCTCGCTCTATTTACCAATGTCGTTTCCTCCCTCTCCTTCTCTTCCTCTCTTTATGTTTCGCTAAATCTCACCCCATTACCCCCTTTAACTTCCACTTATTATCACCACCACCCCCATCATCACTACCGCCTCCTCCATCGTCACGGCTCCTGCTACCGTTCGCTCTCTCTCTCTCTTTCCCTTTACATACCCCCATTCCCCCCCACCTAGAATTTGGTTATTTATATGTTTTCGTTTTTTAATTCTTTCTTCTCTTCTTGTTGTTGCCATTCTCTATATCTGTCTCCATTTATATGTTTATTCCTACTCGCTGCAGCAACAACTGTTTCCTATGGCTAATGAACGGAAAAGGGTTGTATACGGGACGTTCTCGCGGTAAGTAAAATTGTTTTGAAATTTCCACAACACTAATGTCACTTTAGATTTGTCTTTCCTTCTTTTAATTGAAAAAAAAAAATATCTATTTTATTTATTTAAGCTTAAAAAAAAATTTACTCACTTATTTAAACCAATATTATTTATTTCGTAATCAAACCTACAAAACTACAAGCCTACAAAACAAACTGTCAACAATAAACGCTTTCCTATCGAAAAGTCTTTGATTTTTTTTTTTTAAGTTTCTAAAATAACAAAGAAAAAAAAAATGAAAGATAGCCATTGAAACATTCTTTTGGATATTAAAAAAAAAATTAAAAATTCGTAGAGCTTGTCTTGTAAAAATAGAAAATACAAGCGTGATCTGCACCTTGAAGTACATTCCACTGAGTAAATTATAAAAACTAGCAATGTTCGTTATTGTTCTTGACTCGTTGTTTCATTGGCGCCTTTGCTACACTAAATAAAATATTTTGTCTATAAAGGATATATATAAATGTTCTTGGTTGTGATACTGTCTGACTTTCTTGGCTCTCCCAATGCCCAAATATCTAACTAAGGTCGTTGTTGTGTGAAATTGATTCGGTTTAGTTGTTTATCAAATCCTTTTCGCTAAGTTGTTATCGCAACTAGAATTTAATTTTTTACAAATGTATTATATATTAACCATTAAGCCCACTGATTTACTGAAACCCCTCAACCAGCGATTTATATATATATAATCATTCGTTCCTACTAGTTTGGATATGATAGTATTTTCTCTTGTTATAGTAGTATAGTGTAGTATTTGTTGCATCTGTTTTCACTGGATCCCGCTTTACTCGCTGTTGTATTGTTATCAAAAGTAGCGGTGGTTCCCACCAAGAGTCAAGTGACGCTAACCAGAACTTTTCGTCTGTTAAGTTTTCTTTTCCACTGTCGCGTCTCTTTGTTTACTGTAATTCCGTATAACTTTGGAACAGGTGAGCCGACGAAGGACCCTCTTTGTCTCTCGACCTGCTAGACATAACAGTGAAAACACGAAGCGGGGTGGGGAATGTCTAAAGTATTCTGTTTTACTATACCTACTCTGGTTGTTAGATTTCATTTGTAATACACTAAATAACCCCTTTTTTAAACTAACCAATTGCACATAGGATAACATGAGGTTATCTTTGTCAATTTTTTAAAATGTATTTTTACCCGATGTTTATTTTAAAAGGCGGGTCTTTATTTCCTCTTTTTCTTTATAATATTAATTTCGAATATTTATATTTACACTTCCTTCTACAATTTCTCATTTCAAAATATACTGCTAAAATATTTTAGCTGACTCTTTGTACAATTTTTAAACGATAAAGCATATTCACAAATAACTTCAAACTAATAATTTTAGTGCGAAAGACCCTATAAACAATAAGGGTAATAAAACTGTTCTTCCCAACTTTAGCCGTCAGCTGTAAACAATGGTGACAAGTGTATTTTCTTAATGTTACACCAACTTTCACCAGTAGCAGTCACTAGGCGAAGTTGTCAATTTTTGTATAATTCTCGTTGTAAATGGCCTAATATTTCGAATGACAATGTATGTTTGCTTTTTTTTCCGAAAGAAAAAGCACCTGTTGGAAGTCAATTTAGTAATTACTTTCAAAGTACTGGCGCGTTGTTCATTTTAATTTACTTAGAAGTGAATGAGGGAGTCTGGACATATTTTGGTTTGTTACACTTGTACCTGGGAAAATAAAACAAATTTGAGAAGACGAACTGAAAAAAGTTATTCCGGGTATTACCCAGGTTTTCAAATAACCGATTGAATTTCATGAGTCATGCTCGAATATTTTAGAATGTTTTTAAAATCTCCGAATTCGTTAGTGGAAAGTGATTTTTCAAAATATTTCAGAGCAACAACAAAATAGCAAAAGCAGCACCTAAGAAAAATACTGGAGTTTATTCTGGAGACAAGAACGGAGCCTCCAAAATACGTAATAAATTATGCTGAAACTCTTAGAAAGGAAGAAAGATCGCCGTGTATATGAGGAAAGCCCCCGTACGAACTATAACTGCCGGTAGGTAGTTACTACCGTATCTTAATGGATTACAAACGAACGAGCTGTCTTGCTTCAAGGTCTTTTTCCTTCTTTTGGTCTCTTGCATAACTTTTTCTTATTTTCTTGCATTTCTTTTGTTTTTTTTCAACACAGAAAAGTGTAATTATAAAACGGGAACGGCGAGGGAGTTGTTTAACCCCAAGTCCGCCTTGAGTAACCCTGTAATCAAAGGTATTCCAACCCTTGGCCATCTTGCTTTGTTTTATTTTATGAATGTGTATTCAAAGTTGGTAGAGAAATTTGAGGGGGATTTGGAATGCTATTTCTGGCAGATCGATCGACCACATAGGCTTCCCTCGTTCGTGAATACGGAGCGAAACTTGTCAGGATAGTAAGAAGAAAAAAGTTTACTTTTGTTTTTTTAAATTTTATCATAGATTAAATGTGAGTCGGACTAGCTTATCGAGCTTAAATTGTCGAAAGCCTTTATTTGTAAACAAAAACAATTTTCTTTTTTTTATTTGTCATTAACTTAGTCGGGGAATATTTGTTGACTATAGTATACCGAATAGTGAGTGACATGGTTACAAATGTCTATGATTGTAAATGTAGAGAAAAGAAAACGCTTCGTTTGAATGGCCTTGGTAAACCTTGATTTTAGCTTCATGTTTGATTGAACAGGCTGAAGACCAAGGATATTCCAGCCACGACCATCCCATTTTTTTTCTGTATATCTAGAGCTACAGTTATCCAATGCATTACTTTTTCTTTAAACGGCTGTTATTTCTAGGAAGTTGAACGACCGTGTAGAGTTCCCCAGCTGTCGTTGGCTCGAGCAATAGCTGTAGTAGTGTTTATAATGTATTGCTGCCGTTATAACTGGGAAATCTAACACGATTTACCTTCTCTGTAAGCTTTAATACAGATTCAACAAGTCTGCAACTGCTATGACTGACTTCCTCTCCCTCCACCCCCGCACACGCTATGCTCTGTCCTCATTGATTCATTACTAATTGTAAAAGTGAATATTTATTTTTCTTCTTGAAAAAACAAACCGTATTTATTTACACGGCGATAGAAATAATTGAGCACATCTGAATTCCAATTATGAATTTCTTTCATCTAAACAGTATATTGTAAAGAGGAGGCTGTAGATTGGATTTTTATCGATCACAGTATTTAATTGTATTTATCGACGTCGTTGCTGTTATTTAACCCCAGGCCAACCCTGCTAGTGTAGACCAGACCCATGGTCAAAGATTTTCCGGCCTGAAGGTTAATATCATACCATGTTATCTCAACATCCTGCCTGCTAATTATTTTAAAAAATTCAAACTTGACCATAAAGGAATATGAGACGAACATTGTGTGCGTCGAACCAAAACACCATGTTCGACGCACATCTGGTCACCTACCACTATACGTGTGTGGGGGGGGGACGTGCACATTGTATAGGTGTGTAATATGTATGTATTGCTATTATGACTCTCTTAGCATGTTCCATGCTTTTGCTAATTGTTTTAGGTGCCTGTGTAATCACAAGTAGATGTAGATACTATTTGACCTCCCATCAAAATGAAGTAGGTAGAGAGGGCTGGGTGGTACTTCTTCCAGCTGATTAGACTTATCATAAAATGAAGTGCCTTACCCACTTCAGAAATCGAACCCATGACCTTATGTTTTTGTATCCAACACTCTAATCACTTGGCCATGTGCCGTCTCACACTCTCGCACACACACACACACACTCTCTCTCTCTCACACACACACACTTACACACTTCTGTATATATCCAGTCATGCGTTTAATAGGCTTCTGTACAAAGCCTTGTGAGTGGATTTTGTCGATGCCAATTGAGGGTGTGTGTGTACCTTTGTCTTCACATCATACTTGCATATGAGCATCACTGTCATAAGTGATGTTTATTTTCAGTTTTTCTTGAAGAACAGGTCTAGCCATGTAGAAATATTAGTTTGCTTGGAACAGGTGAGAGTTGCTGACGGGAAGGGCATCTGGCACTAGAAAATCGGCAACAAATTCCATTTGATCCATGCAAGCGTGGAAAAGAGGACCTTAAATGAGGCTATTTCAAGTCCTCTACTTCATCATCCAACAAAGTTGGGGTCAGTTGACATCACCAGATGATTGAATGTCACATCTTCCCAGTTTCATAATTGCGACAACTGGGGGGAAATGTGACTTTCGTCTTCCATGAAAATAAGTAATTTGAAATAAAACAATTTTTATCTGAACCAGTCCTATGCTAAATTTGGTAAAATAAAAGAAGAATCTGCCAAAAACAACAATTGGCATAGAAGCATGGTTGTTGACCTGCCAGAAATAGTCAAAGCTAAAAATCACATGTGATTAACTTTTAGGAAGGATGGAGATTGAGTAATGTATGTGATGTTACATGTAGTATTTAAAAAAAACAAAAAAAAAACTGGTTTTAGTTTGAAAGATTTTGACCATAAGTTTTCTCAGTCAGTACTGAAGTGGGGCTAAACACACACACACACACACACACACACACACACACACACACACACACACACTCTCTCTTTTTCTCTCTTGCACACATTTACACTCGCATCCTAATTTACTGCACCTGTTACACTTTCCACCATCATTCTAACCATGAGTTGGCTAAGCCTTCATTCTTGAATAACTGGATGAAATTAAAGTGAAAAAGCACTATCTTTCAAGTACAGATATTTTCAACAACCAACTGAAATCTTGCAGCTTTATGCAGCAGTATCAACAACAAAGAATCATTTCAAGATGTAGTTTAAGTATTTTTAAAAGATGCCCTTAAAGAATCACAAGTGAGGTGAGCTCTTTTATACTCTCTAGCACTTAGAGAACTACATTACGCTATCTTCTAGTAGCAATTGAAAGTGAATTAGTGAAATTTAAGCTTACTCTGCATAATGCTTTTGGTGTAATATAGCAAATGAATTTAATATTGACAATATAGTTGAGAAGAATTCTCACATCTCAACTGATACTATTGTTTCCTCTTTAATCTGATATCTAAATGGTTCCTAAATTTACAGATCTAAATCGGCTTTGTACAATAATCCCAAAACTTACTGTTGGAGCTATTTAATCACAGCCAGATACTCTTCTGTTACCATATTCCGTACTGTTAAGCATTGCAAGAGAAATTTCCAATGGATTGAAAACTAACTCCCCCTTGGTATGGAACTTCTTTTTAGTAAATTATAAAAAACAAAAGAGCAAAATAAGAACTGCTTTACCAAGAGAATATACCTAGAACACTATTAACATTTCATTCTTTTCGAATAACAACACATCATTGGGTAAGCACAGCTTCATTAAGACTAAACACCATAATAATAACTAACAAAGCTGTTCTCTCCTCTCAAAGTTTATCATCACCCTCTAAATAATTGTTTTAACATTCATTTTTACATGCTTGCATGGGTTGGACAGTCACTTGTGGTAATCCTCACCTGTTTCCTGGCAAAACATTATTTTCCCTTGGCCAGACATATTCTTGCAGAACACTGGAAATTAATGACAATGCTTGTGTGATAGCACCTATCATTTATAACAATCATGTGACATGAAGACAAGGGTACACACGCACACACACACACACACACACACACACACACACACACACACACACACACACACACACACACACACACACACACACACTCTCCCTCTCTTTCTCACTCTCTTACTCTCTCTCAAATCCACTAACAAGATTTTGGTGTTGGCATAAGACTATACAAGACACTTGCTCAGAGTGGAACTCATCTTGGAATTATGTGGTTGGAAAGCAAACTTTTTATTGGAGATTTACAAATTGAACCCCCAGACACAAACTTAGAATAAAATTTCTGACATGTACTCTAATAATGTCAATTTTGTTTGTCGTGTTGCATAAAGTTGAATTAACAATTGTTAATTTCCTTTATTCCTTGTTTAACTCTTTTGATGCCAGTTTACCTGGTTCTAGATTCAAAACCTGCCAAATTTAAATCAAATCCTGATTATTATTCAAAATCATTTAAAAAGTGATAATATAACACAAGGCCAGGAAGAATTCCTCAATAAGCTTTCAGTATTTAGTCTTGTATGCCTCTTCTTTTCAACTTTACAGTTTGAATCAAAAAAAGTTTCTATGAAGCTGCTTGAAACAGTAGCCAAATGTACTTCATGTCACAAAGCATTTTGATAAAAATGGCGTATGTATTTAGTTCTAGGTGGACAATTGAAGTCTGGATAGCTCCCTGGCTGGCCAGCTCCTGTCAAACTGTCCAACCCATGCCAGCATGAAAAATGGACGTTAAATGATGAAGTAGAGGAATTGTAGTGCTTCTTAGACTAATGGACTGTCTCAGTATAAAGTATTGCATTCATTTCTCTGGCCAGAGCATTAACCTGAATGCTTACAAGACTGGACTCTGCTTGGCTCCCAAAAGCTATTGATATGCTAAACTAGGCAATGGTTTAGATCTTATCACCCAAATTTTCTGTATTATCATTGACAAAAAATTAAAACTTAGAAAATTGCTGATGGTATGTTTGAGTAATTTTTCTTTAATTTGTAGTGGTTAGCACTGTAAACCTTTTAAATAAATCTTTGACAGCTACTGAGATACAAATATGATCTTGATTTAGGTACGAGTGGTAAATTAGGCTTTGATTCGTGGCTAGCTTTCATTAGTAGTATTTACCTTCCAGATGGCTTTTTGAAAGCCATCTTGTATAACTCTTAGGTTATCTCAGGTCAATGCATTTTAGTCATGCACATCCTATTTATTTTCAATGTGCCTAAAAGTATATTGTGTAATGCATCCTTAAGATATTAGGAAGATCTTATTTGTAGCAGCTTAAGAAACCATGTAGAACAGGGGTGAGGAATGCTTTACCTGTGAACAAATTTTTTCCCATATTCACAGTCAGAATTGCGCTTGAAAAAACAATCTTTAAAATCCAAAATATAAGTTTGGTACCTATGAATGTAAGATTCATTTCCCTTCTAGTGCACTCTATATGTTCTTGTGCAATTGTTGAGTTTCCTTATTCTGTAATGGTCTCTCACTCCTTAACTTTTTAGCATTTAAACTGACCGTATCTGGCCCAAATATTCTACCTGGTTTATGATCAAACTGGCCAGATCTGGCATGTCACATCTACAAGAACAATGTCATTCTAAGAATAAACAATTGCATCAAAATCTTAAGCTACAAGATAGGAGCACTCCGTCGGTTACAACGATGAGGGTCCCAGCTGATATGATCAACGGAATGGCTTGCCTGCTCGTGAAATTAACGTGCAAGTGACTGACCAATCCACAGATACGTGTACCCGTAACGTAGTTCTCAGGGAGATTCAGCGTGACACAGAGCTACATGAGCTACAAGATAATACATGATTAACTCAAAACAATGCGAATAAGTGTTAATGTAGATCTCTCTTTTTCTCTCTTTTTTTTCTTTCTTTCTCTTTCTCTCACTCTCTCTTTCTCTCACACACACATAACTGCAGGACTTTAACTTCTTGGTGACTGATCAATTTACAGGGTTAATTTTCTATATTCAGCAAAGTGTCAGTATTTGAAATGTGGGGTTTGTAGATTTTAATACTGCCATTGGTTTGAGTTTAAACCTGTCACTGTAAACACTTATTTTGTGATGTTAAGTAATAGATGATATTGAATACTTCCAAATGGGAATTAAAGAAAATATAGTTGAAAAGATTTCTTGTTTGCTACTAGTGTTAATATTTAATTCTAACTTTGAATAAAATATTGATTGATTTTTATGGAATATGGATAACCACTCACTTGACCTACTACAAATTGAATTGCGTTTTAATATCATTCCATTTCTACATTCAACAATTGTAGTGTTGTCTTTTTCTACCTTCCTTGAAATATTTCAAAGAGATGAGCAGCTGATGTTTTCAGTTAAAATTGCTGAGTTTATGATCATCAATGAAATGATATTTCATAGCTTGATGAACATGAAAGATGGCTTTGTTGTGTTACATGCAGAGAGAAAGTTACCATTACAGTTCTTTTGATCTGATAAAAGATGACCTTATTCACTATAGTCATGAAATAGCTATTTCTAAGAAATGGACACTGCTACAGTTTTATTACTGTAACTAAATCTTGATATGCTTATTATTTACATTTGACTTAGTGATAGGCTAAATTATATTTCTGTTTATGCTGTCAGTTTAGACAGAAAGACGAAGTAATCACCAGACTTCAAGTAAATCCTCAAAAAAATACATTCTTTGTTCTTTTCAAAGCTGATTTTCATAATGATTCTGTACTGGAAGGACTTGCCCATTTCATGCAAGCTTTAAAAAAAAAATATATATGTATATATGGGGAGCATAAAAATATTGATGTTTCCAACTCTTAGCCAGTAAAATATTTGAATTTTCTCGTTTTATTTTCCTTTTGGTAATATAATTTTGTCACTTGTTAATAATTCATTCATAATTGTCAGATTGCAAGCCAATTAGAAAATTCATATTGTGATTGCAATTATCAAAACATTTGTTTCTACTATTGAAATAAAATGCATGTGTATGAGATGATGGGATTAGTGACACTGTAATAGGCTACAGGCCACAAGTTCAAATCATCTTAGAGCTGTGTTGGAAATTTTTTTTATCTAGGGAATATATTTTACTATCTCTTAATTGTTGGGTAGTTTCTAGTGTTGTAAGTTTATCATTTCCAAATAGTGCTTATTCAGCTCAGTTCTAAATCTGTAGGCTCATAAAAACAAATGTAAAACTCTGAATTTACTTTCCAATAACTACCAACCCAAGAACATAAAAAATAATTAAAAATAAAACCCAGCTGGAAGAAACTAGTTGTGATTATCAGAACTCCACTCATGATAGTTTACTAATTTTATGTAGATGAAACCTTGATATTTAGCTTTGACTCTGCCAGAACTCTTGGTATTATTTCTGGATCTAATATTGGTTTCAGATTTTGGCTTAAGGCCAGCAATTTCGATGTAGGGTCAATTACATCAACCCCAGTTTTCAACTGGTACTTATTTTATCAATTCAGAAAAGTTGTAAAGGCAAAGTCGAACTCCAGTGGAATCTGAACTGAATGTAAAAACAGACGAAATACTGCTAAGCATTTTGCCCAGCATTCCTTAAGCTCTGGATGTAATATTGCATGACAACATCACATGGGCAATGTGTGTAGATGTACAGTATTGTGGTGTTAGAAAGCTTCAATACAAATGAATTTAGTAAGGCAAATGAATATTTGTTTTGAGGGGTATATTTTTCTTGTTGCTGGAGCACTGCCTTTCGTCAAACACATCAACCCCAGGACTTATCCTATCATTCTCTTTTGCTGAACTGTTAGGTTACAAGTACATAAACACACCAACATCAGTTAAGTGATGGTTGGGACACGCACATACATGACAGGCTTCTTTCAGTTTCTGTCTACCAAATCCACTCAAGGTTTTGGTTGGCTTGAGGCTGTAGTAAAAAACACTTGCCCAAGGTACCACACAGTGGGACTGAACCCGGAACCATTTGGTTGGGTATCAAGCTTCTTACAACACAGTGCCTGCACCTATGCATGAAACCAACTATGTTGGTAAAATGGTTTGTGTTACAATTAGTTAATGTGAGATGTACGAAGTTTATAAACTGATTAGGCAATGGTAAGATGAGGATTAAGATGAAGTGAAATATTCAGAGGATTAACTTTTAAGTAGGAAACTTGTTCATAAATGTTTCCTGTATTGATGAAATAATTAAAACATTCAGCATTAATATTGTCATTCTTTCACTGCATAATTCTAATTTTTTTTTCTAATTCTCTTAATATTAACAATAACATTAATTTGAGTATTATTATTATATCGGTTACATTGGACCTCTTTGATGATGTAACATGCATACCAATGAAGAAATACCACACAATTTATTATTGCAGAAGAAATTAAAACTCATTCCACACAGTTTATTA
This sequence comes from Octopus bimaculoides, assembly GCF_046866305.1. Lineage (NCBI taxonomy): Eukaryota > Metazoa > Mollusca > Cephalopoda > Octopoda > Octopodidae > Octopus > Octopus bimaculoides. The sequence goes on from NC_142928.1 coordinate 137,778,257, forward strand.
TTGCAGAAAAAAGTAAGATTCATTAACATCATAAATTTATACGTTTCCCATGTTGGTATGGATTGAGCTCTGATTAATTTATTTTAATGGTTAATTTGAGATTAGACTAAGTATTTTCCTCTCAATTACTTGTATATAAATTGGTTCTTGTGGAATTGCAATTTACATGTTCAAATTAGTTTATCGAGAAAATGATTTTGAATACTCAATTAAGACCAATGAATATTGCTAATGTATTGTTAGACCTAGTAGTTTCATGCAACTTGTTCAATGGTATATTACAGTACTGAAGATAATTTATGCAAATCTAAGTGCAGTTTACACTCTGCACACAAACATACATACACACACACACACACACTAATATATATATATATATATATATATATATATATATAACTATTGTATTATCTCTCTACTGGTATTGTGGAAAGCAGAGTTTAGTGTTAATTTTATAGCTAAATGCATTATTACTATTGGAAATGGGCTGTGCGTGAGAAGACCCGGCAAGCCAAGTAAGATCGTTGCCAGTGCCCCTGGACTGGTTCTTGTGCGGGTGGCACATGAGATGCACCATTTTGAGCGTGGCCGTTGCCAGTACCGCCTGACTGGCTCCTGTAGGATTTTCGAGCGAGATCGTTGCCAGTGCCCCTGGACTGGCTTGTGCGGGTGGCACATAAAAGACACCATTTCGAGCGTGGCCGTTTTCGTGCGGGTGACACGTAAAAGCACCCACTACACTCTCTGAGTGGTTGGCGTTAGGAAGGGCATCCAGCTGTAGAAACTCTGCCAAATCAGACTGGAGCCTGGTGTTGCCATCCGGTTTCACCAGTCCTCAGTCAAATCGTCCAACCCATGCTAGCATGGAAAGCGGACGTTAAACGATGATGATGATGATGATGATGATGAAACCAATTTTTTGGCATCAGCAATTACTGTTTCTTTTATATGCAAAAATCATTGGAAACAGCTAAATTAGAATTGACAATTTTTTTTTTATATCTTAACATAACTGCAAAAGAAAAATAAACCTGATAACTTCTATATGTTTTCATTTTAGAAGATAAGTTCTTAGTTATTTTGTGAAACAGTTGGCAGGAGATCACAAAAGTATTACCCTACTCCTATGTTTATTAAGGCTGGCTCATTTTGTCTTACTGAATATAAATTAGTGAATAATTTTAAAAGCATTTTAGAATAAATCTTTCAATAGATTTATGCTAAAGTCCTCTTCAAATGATTCAACACACACACATTTTTGTCTACCTTGACCCAAGATTATAGAAGACACTTGCCCAAGGTGCCATCCTGTGGCATTGAACCTAAAATCATAGTTGGGAGGCAAACTCCCTACCATACAGCTACGCCTACACCTTTATAAAAAGAACTTAGTGTAATGTAAATTCAACATTTTCAATTGAGCCAACATCAATTTTATGTAGTTGGGAGGGAAAGTGATACTGATGGACACTGGTGAGAGGAGGGAGAAAAGAATTCTTAAACTGGAAATACAGCCTAAATTCTTGCAACAGGGGGGTTCTACTGTATGTGCCCAAGTTGCTTAAATGGTGGTGTTTCAACTGGGCAGCAGGTTAAGCCTACTACCCAAGTAACTGATGGTGGTATTTGAACTTCGAACATAAACGGAACATACTACAAGATATCTTGTCCATTCTTACAGTTCTGCTAATCTACTCACTTGAGATTGGTAGTGTTTAAACATCCTCCAAAAGCATGAAAGGCAAAGTTGACTTCAGTAGGATTTGAACCTGGATGCTAAGCGTTTACTACAAATACAAGCACCTACTACACTCTCTGAGTGGTTGGCGTTAAGAAGGGCATCCAGCTGTAGAAACTCTGCCAAATCAGATTGGAGTCTGGCATAGCCATCTGGTTCGCCAGTCCTCAGTCAAATCATCCAACCCATGCTAGCATGGAAAGCGGACGTTAGACAATGATGATGATGATGACTCTGATTCTGCCGGTTCACTTTCCTGTGCTGAAAATAAAATGGTTTGGGTATTAGTTATATTTCTAGGTTCTGGTTTGTAATCCTGCTTGGTTGTTTTTAAAATATAGTACCAGCTAAGTACTAGGTTTAAATGACAGAACAGCCCATCAGTCAAACATGTGCATAACCTCTAATCAAACGAATGTATGAAAATACACTTGAATGGCTTGAAGCTTCTCGCAGACCTTGTATTCCCAGTTATACAATGCATTTCCACCAAACTGAAGACCATGCTTCAATGTGCAGTGATAAATCATACTTGATGCAATATGATGGTCTTGATATGGTTATACTCTGTCCACTGTCTAATCTATAGCTCTTTACCTGCAGATTTTGGTGGCAGGATGGATTTAGTCAGAGCATAGCAGTTACTGTTCCTCAGCTTCTATCATTGACCAGTTAGCATTCAGATTAAATTATATTATAATTCTTATTTATGGACATTGTTTTGAATTTAATCAGGCATTATCCTGTACCTTTTGAAATTTTGATGTGATTGCATATTTTTTGCATTGTAAGATGGGTGTGATAGACCCAATCTGGTTGCCTTGAACTTGAAAAAATATCTTGGCCAATTTAAATACCAAAGTGTTAAACTTGAACAATGTATATGTATAATGGTTAATAGAACTTTGAAAACCAAGTGCTTTGAAGGGTAAAGAGCTCAGAACAATTTCTCATAAATTTGAGTTGAACAAACATGGAAAACACACACACACTCTCACAAAAAAAAAAAAAGAGAAAGAAATAAAGCTGGGCAATAAATATCAAATTTGTGTATGAATTTAATAAATGATAGGGCATTGATCTCAAGCAGTCAATAGGAATTAAAATCAAATATAAAGTTACAACTAAATGTAAAGATTTGTTAAAAAAAGAAAAATTACATATTAATTTTCAACATGTTTCAGTTTGAGAGATATTTTTTAAAAGTATCAACAAAAAATCACTGTAAAATAACACATGAAAAATCTATATACATAGTGTAAGGGATATGATTTTTTTTAAATTAAAATTTTCACTGCACAATTCAGTTGGTCATTCATTGTAAATGTACACTCTCTCTCTCTCTCTCTCTCTTCATATGTGATATGTGTATTTGACTGTGTATTGCAGTAGAAATTTTAAAATTGAAGACACCCTGCCCCAACCTCCAAATATTTTTATAAATAATGTTAACATATTTTCATCTATGTATATTCATCTAGTGAACAATGAAAACCGGACTAAACACATACTGATTTTGCTTATAAAAATACTTTGTGTTTAATCCTTTTATTTAAAAAATAAAATATCTGCATAATTTACCTTCTGGGAAGTTTATTCTGTGTAACTGGTGAGTTTGTAACTTCGTAGACAAATAGAGGTAACTAGTTGTGTTCTCTTTAACTTGGGAATTTAACTCAGTTTCACTTGCATTGATACTAGATATTTTCTAAATTCTTATAGTACAAGCATTGATTTAAGATAGTTAAAAGTTAGTTAAAACGTTGGTGATTCTAGAGAAAAATTATTGGGTGTGCAGGCATGGCTGTGTGGTTGGAAATTTGCTTCTCAACTACATGGTTTAAGGTTCAGTCCAATTATGTGACACCTTGGGCAAATATCTTCCATATCCTAGAGTTGACCTAACCTTTCTGTGAATTTGATAGATAGAAACTGTACAAAGCTCATCATATGCTTGCATATCTGTTAAGTATTCATGGTGGTGAGCTCCAGAAGACATGTGGAATAAAAAAAATCCCTTACATGATCAGGTAAAGATAGTGATAAGGGCATCTAATTGTAAAGAATACTTCAATCTGTTTTGCATAACCTGTGCTGGCCTGGAATATGTAAAATAAGCTGACGAATATGGTACCAGGCTTCCAATTTGTGCTTCAGATTATACTGCATGGTGTTTTGAGATTGTTGAACAAGGTGTTGAATTTTGCCCAGCTTTATCTAGCAGTAAAATAAGATATTCCATGGAAATTTAAAAGCAAATAAAATAGCATTCCATCCAGAGGGAGATTTCTCATTTGCCAAATGCTACAGAAATCATTTCCATAGTCATAAAATAAAAATGATTACAACTAGAAGTGAAATTTTGATATAAATTCTAGGTTTAAGTATTCTATTCCTCTGTGGAAAATGTTAAAGAAGACAAACCAATGTGGGAACAAAACTGATTTTCAGCCTTAGACTGACTATGCTGCAAGTTACCATTTGAAAAGCATGCCAAATCTTACCTATATGGTTTTAACTTCTACAATAGTTTCAGTTCATTTAATCTAGCAAGCTTAAAATCAAGACCACCTGTTTTGATATTTTTTTTATTTCTTAAATATTACTGTTTCATTAATCTTGAAAGCCCATATTTTCATCTCTTTTCAACCGATTTGTATAAGCTAAAACATTACATCTTCATCAACTTCTCTATTTTGAGAGAAGAGTCTGTAAGAACTATGGATACTATCTCATCTCAGATTAAATAATAATGCTTTCTAATTTAGAGACCATCTGCAATTCTGAAGCAATAGGATTAGTTGATACCATTGACCTCAGAATTTGACCAGTACTTTATTTTAATGACCCTGAAAGGAAAAGTTAACCTCAGTATTTGAACTTGGAACATAAAGAGCTGAAACAGATAAAGCAAAGCATTTTTTCTGAAGCTTTAATGAATCTACCAAATATTCTGTTGGTATTATCAACTCATTTAGTCTAAATTTTTCTGAATTTATGAAGTTCCTTGTCAATTACTGGTAATAGTTTCATTCCTCTCCAATTTTACCATTGAACATAAAATTCAATCCCTGCTCTATAATAGAATGTTTTAGTACTTTGATTCAACAAAATAATATGATGATGCGACTAATGCATGAAGCATTTCAAGCTTTGATTGGTGTAACCTTTTTTCTTTTTCTCTCTCTCTCTGTAAGTAGCCTTGTATTAGCGAATAGCACCCCCATTTTTACATGTAAAAAATGAAAAGAATTATAAAAAAGAATTCCAAATGATCATGTATTAATCCATTGATGTTTGAGAGCTGATGGTATTTCTAAAGGGTAATAGTTGACTGCATTTGATAGGACAATACTGTGTTTCAAATGATGGTATGTTTGCTTTGATGGTTGCACTACTACTAAGCTAAGGGGAGAAGAAAAAGGAACCTTTCAACCTTTTATGAATATTGAAAGGTATTGGAATTTCTCTATTGCACAATTTCTGCTACATATTCCAGTGCACACAAGTTGAATGACATTTACGATTTAAAAGACAAAATATAAATTCATACAAGCTTTATGCAAAGAAATTCATGGGTTTTATAAAATTTATGAGTTATGAAAGCTTATTCTGTAGAATTCTGCACGTTAGAAACATCTAGGAATTTCTAATATCTGACACTTGCAGGATTTACACTCAGGAAAACTATTTTCAAATTTATTCAAAGAATTTTTAGTTAATTTTTTAATGTACATTTGCTATTCATGACGAGCAAATGATCAAACTAGCTATAAATGCTGAAATTTCTTCAATGTGTTTTTGTTAATTTCTTAAAATATAATCCTATATCAAGTCCTAAATATAAGTCTTTTAATGTACAGCTGTTTTATTAGATTTTTATTTTTTGTGTATATTTATATATTTTCATTTAACATTTGAATCAAGTTTCAATAGTTTGTTAAATTTATTCCTTTTCATGGAAATGTTCAGGAATTATTTTCATTATTAAAATCATGATATGAAAAAAAATTTTTATTCTCGTATAAAGTAATTTATATATATTTATTAAATTTTCACTGGAATCTGTATTAAAATTTTGAAATTGTAAATCAATACTGACATTCCATGTTTTGCATCATTGCTCATTTATATGACACTCATTATTTCTTTTGAAGCTTGTAATGTAAAGTGTCTAATTGAAGACAAGTTGTTCAGTCAACAGTATATTTCTAATACTTTAATGTCTATCTTTATGGTCAAAAGAGACAGTGGCAAAGCTACACTTATCTAATGATATTGAATGTCTGCCATTTTACAAATACATTCTGCTCTTGTTACACATGTTATAACCAAAAGCAGTTTTTTCCCTCTCCTCCTTTACAACTGTTTGGCAGAGCATGGTACTTTTATTGATGTTGCTAAGTATATCATTATATTTGTATATCTTAGCTCTCTCTTTTGCTCTTTCTTTTTCCCTGTATTTATTTTTAACACTTTTTTTATATATAATCTCAAATTGATTAGATGAAGCTGACAAGCTGGAAAGTTATTTTGTAACCTGTGTATAGGATTAGTGATCTTTTTTGAGAGATATCTTCATATAACTGAATAGACCTGTATAACCTGTCACAATGGAAGGCAGCTGATAATGTTCCAAGAAGCTGGACAGTATTCATAGCTTGAAAATTCTCCTATAAAGCCACATGCTGGTGGGATAGTGCCCTCTCTGGGACTAGTTTTATATTTAAAATTCAGTATACAAATTGTATTTATGTGGTTAAAGTAAGAGATTTGAGTTATTGCAAGGTGAGACAATTTTGAACTTCGTTAATCTGAAGCTATTGGTATCAGAGGGACATATGCTATTGAAATATTGAGTCTTTGCAACCAGCTGGAGCCTGTTGGCAGTGTTTAGCTTTTATCTTCTTTCTCTTTCTATATGCATGCCAATAACAGATTTTCACATGCAGCAGCAACAGCTATGTTTCCAGTAGCAAACTACAAGCTGCAGTCTGTGTATAATTAATATTACATATTGAGTGGATCATGTGCAAGATATTCTTTTTGCCTTCATTTTTCTTTTGTCATTAGGAATGATTCGTTGTCTAAAGGTTATAGAGTAATTTACAACTCCATAGGCTGCTTATTAAGTTCTGTCAGTTGTATTGCTGTGAGCTGAGTGGCTGAAATTTTTTATTGTAAATACACTTTTGTAATAACATTAATATCAAATCTATAGTTTGGCATTTAAAATTTTTGTTGCCATGTGTGATTGAAAACACTATTTAGTTGAGCCACTACTATCAAACTCCTAATTTGAAGTTTCACACAAACACTGGAATGTTTTAATGATTTGATGTATTGTTTTCAATTTAGTTAGGTGTTTATGATTAAATATTAAAATCTGAAATGTGTTAGTAAAAGCAAACATGGTATCTAAAGAACACTTCAGTCGAAACACATTACTATTTGTTATTTCCTAAATTTAAAGTCTATTTCTTGGAGATACAAATTGATTACTTTCCTACTGAAGTTATATATAAAAGCAAACTACTCGATATTCAATTTGAATATACATAGAAATGTAAAATTACCATGTAAATTAGGTGTAAAACAATAGTGAAGAAGCAAAAATATTTTTCAAGTTAGCTTTACAGAGCAATTAGGCATAGCTTAAAATCATTTTCTTTTTCCTTTTAGTTTTCACAACTGTGTAATAAGACTACTTTAGAATAAGTTTCTTAAAAGCAAATTAGTTATACATTACATTTTTTCTTTCCTGTTGTTAATAACCTTAAGGGAATTTGGAATCTGAAACTTTTTGCTTGAACCTCCAGTTTACTTAAGCTACAATCATATTTATAGTATAACATAGCTTTTAGTTTGCAATTTTTCTTTATATCATTACAAATTGCTGTTGGCAAAAATATTCAGCTTTCCCCAATCTTTACTTGGAAATATATATATATATATATATATTCATTCAGTTTTTCATAGATACTTTTTCTTAAAGAATTTTCCTACTGGAGGCAGCTACTTTTGTGTGTGTTGGTGTGTTTGCATGTACACTAGCTTTTTAAACTTAATATACACATGATTTTCAGTGCAATTTGAAATTGAATGCCAACTGATGTATAATTTCATAACTTTAGAAAATGATTGAAGAAAAGATAGAGTATAGAATGCTATTGTTTTAGATGCTTTGTTAACTTTCATTTGTTGAATTATATTTCTTTATTCACATAAACAGCTTGCATGATTGTAATTTAACAAATGAAATGAAATCCCTTGAAGCTTTTAAAAAACCAAAAAAGTGAAACTCACAAAGCTGAACAAAAAATACTCAAATCTTTTTGCTATCTTAAAGCAATAATTAATAAAGCTCATTAATTTGTTTGTTTTTTTTTTTGTTTTTTTTTTCTAATTTTCATTATTGTAAATCTTTGAAATTTTTACTTTTTCGTCTCTTTTACAAGTGCTGCAGCTAAATGAAATTCTTTTGAGATTTTAAATATTTTTTTTGTTTTTCTTTTTACATTTGATCTTACTCAAGCAAAATCAATGGTTGCCTATCTGCTTCTGTGGTTGGCCACAAGCAACATCATCTGATGGCACTTAAATCTGTTCAGTAAAATATAATTTGCATTGTAGACTTTTAAATAGACACCCTTCTCTCAGTATAATTCAGAACAGACTTGCATATGGTTTAAGATTCAGTTCTTGCTGTTATAGATTTTATGTTTTAAACATTCTTGTTTATTGTGAGTTAAACTTCAAATGTTTAATCATTCTAATAATTTTCAAGAATAAACTTTTGGAATTTGTTCTGGCTAAGGAAATAAAATTTAGCTTTTCCAAGAATATTTGAAGGTGATATTTTGATTTTTTTTTTTTTTTGTTTTCATTCTTGTAGATTTAGCATAAAAACTTATTCCTTCTGTTCAATATTAATATTTGAAAATGACCAGATGTTTATTCTGGTATCAGCCTTATCCAATAAGAATGTTCATATTTTTGTTTAAAAAAAGTTTTTTTTTTTACATTTTCATCTTGAAATCTTTTCAGACTAAAATATTACCTAGAACTGTTTGGAATATTCCATGACTGTTCAAGCAAGATATTAACTTACTGTTCTATATTTTCATTTGAGTAATGAGATTTACTATCTGTATTTAAATATTTAGACATCTGAAACAAAATAAAAATTAAGTGCACAAGCTGTTGTATTTGAATGGCTGTGAAATAAAATGTCTTCTATTTCCACAATTACCTACAGATCATTGTAGTGATCTATAGCAGCGATTTTAGCCAAAGCTGGAACAAGTTAATATTGGCTATAGTTATGAATCTAGTGAACATTATGCCAGTTGTTATTGAAATGGTCTTTTTAATAGCTAGTATTATATGGAAATTTTACAAAAACTTTTAAAGGGATATTTAGCATTATTACACGATCACAACTTTAACTCCTTTGATATAAACTTGCCCTGGCTGAATGATACAAAGTTTTTGTTTTAAAGCGATCTAAATTATACAGTGTTTTTTTATTTATTTATTTTTTTTTTGTCCAAGTGTAGGCACATGACTTAGTGGATGGTGTGTTGGACAAATGATCATAAGATTGTGGTTTCAGTTTCTGGAATGGATAATGTTGTTGTGTTCTTGAGCCAAATATTTCAGTTCATGTTACTCCAGTTTCGGCTGGCAAAAATGAGTATTCTTGTGATGGACCAACGTCCTAGCCAAGGGAGAGTATATAAGCCAGAGAAACCAGGAAACTGGCCCCTGTGATTTGGGGAAACTGCCTTAGCTTTTTTTCATTGGATCACTAAGGCACAAGAACACAAACCAAGGCCATTTGTTAAGTGATGCTACACACACACACGCACGCGCGCACACACACACACCAAAATAGTTTTCATCTAGCAAATTCACTCACCAAGTATTGGTTGGTCTAGGGCTATTGTAGAAGACACTTGCCCAAAGTACTGTGCAACCATATAGATTTGGTCTCAGTCCCACTGCAAAGTAAACTTCTGAGCCACACAGCCATGTCTGTGTTTGAATTTACAAATGTAGCGTAAAAGTATTCTGGGGCCCCCTTTCTGGAAAATCCTTGAATACCATACATAATGAAATGTTTCTGCTGTCAAAAAATTCTTTCAGGCTGGCTACATTCTCCTTGGTTATATTGAGACCAACTGACATGTGGAAGCATTATTCTTCTGTATATGTATTATGTAAATTACTATTCAAATATTCAAAACTTAAAGTTGGTGAACATCTTTGTATGTTTATTTCCTTAGGGTAGCCTTATATCCTTTACCTTTCTATTTCATGAATTTTCAGATTGAATTTGTGTAAATCAAGACACGACTACTTCATAGAAGCAGAAATTGGTTTAAGTTTGTTATATTCACAGCTGGACGTCAAAATAATATATATCGGTTTAAGTTAACCTAAATTCAATCATATTACTAAGGAACTGTTCTATGTCTCCGTAATAGGAATGGATGAGGGAGCTTACCATCCATGATGAGATACTGAGTTGTAGAATCTTAGCTGAAGACTGAAGCCGTCTTCAGAGTAATAGTGATAAGTGTCAAGCTGTTTATCATAGGTCATTGATGTAGTGTATGTACCATGGTACAAGGAGTACCAGCTCTCTCCATAATATTGCGATTAGAATCTCCTTTCAGATAGGATAATGTCACTGTATGATCTGAGGACTATTGGCTCTCAAGCTAGAGCACGGCTGGTCATACCAAACTGTAACTGTGGTTATGTTTTACAACATAGCATATTCGTTCATTGATATTAAATATTGGGAATACAAAATAAATTAACACACAAATACTACTACTACTACTACTACTACTAATATATAATAATGTCAGGGAATTGTAATCAGATAAATAATAATGAGTATTGATGTTTGTAAATATGTAATTACTTTTAGCTGTTATAATTAAAACAAGGACAAATTTTTGTTTTAGCAGAAAACTGATAATTTTGTAAAATCTTTTTTCTTTTTTACATATTGTCATTAGATAATGTTTCATTTTATTTTATCTTAATGAAAAATTTGATTTCTTCAGATAATTCATTAATTTTCATTTCGGTTTTTAATAGCCTTTTGATGAGATTTTTGGTTTTGAGGCCCTTTTGATGAAGTATTTTTATTTTATCTTAAATTGTAATTTTCAATTTTCTATTAAGTGTTTAGTATATTTGTAAATAAATAAACTATTAGAAGCATTTCATTTTGCCAGTTGTTTCCTTATAATTATTTTGAATACTGAAACTTACATGTTTGATATTGAAGTAGCTTGTTTTAGAAATGAAAAAAAAAAAAAAAGAATGGATCTGTCAGATGCATGTATTAAAAAGATAACTTTCTTGTAACATTTAAATAGTATTCACATGAACAATATTAACAGGCAATACATTTATTTTGCCGGGTTTTTAAAGTTGAAACTGCAAGCTGTTACATTATTTCTAGTAATAAATCCAGAATTTATTGAATTGTATTGCAGTTGTGTTGTAATCTTTATTAGATTTTTTAAAATCTTAAGTACTTTGATATTCCATTGAATGTCCACAATTTCTTTTTCTGTTAACTTAAACTTTTGACCCTATGTAATGTTTTATAGAACCTCATTATTGGGGGCTGGACACTGTTTTACTAATGAATTGAAATTTGAAGAGTAAACTAAATATGAGATGTGTAAATTTTGTTAGAATCTTATGGAACTTATATATAACAAAAAAAAAAATAAAATCTGATATGCATTGCATCTCTTCAGTCTTTTTAGTACAAATTTCTGAGTATTTGAAATACATATGTTTTCACATGTGCCTAACAACTTCTCCATCCACCTCAGATTTTTGTTACAGCTAATCTGAGTGAGATTTGTTTATCCATCAGGATTTTTGCTAATGCTACTAAAGGCTTCTTGCCCACAAATTGATCTAGCTTGAAGCCATTTTAATGCAGTCTTGTACCCAATTATCTTAAACATCCATGATGATTGACAAATATTGTCATTTAGGATTAGAAATCTCCACTGAAAATCCATGCTCAGTTAGTGGAAATTTATCAAATATTTTGATTGCTTGTTGTTCAAGAATACGTTCATCTTATCAGTAAGAACAGTTTTCTAGCTGAGTCACTTGGAGTATATAACGCATACTTTGTATCACTTCAGTAAAACCATAACT
>NC_142928.1:137795197-137849042 GCF_046866305.1 Octopus bimaculoides
ATTATCATTCAGCAAGATAACCTCTATTACTAAAAAATCTATTTTATTGAATTTCTTTAGGATTGTGTAATGACCAATATATTTTAGACAAAACAAAATGGTATTCTTAATTTTTTAAGAATGTTGGTATGTTGGTTAGTCACATTCCTGCTATTGAATACTCTATATATTTTGGGCCATGAAAGAATTGGTATTGCTTAACTGCAGCCTGGCAAGAAACTGTCTTCTCAACGAAAATTCCATTTATTAGCACCAAAGGAACATGAATGATTGGAATCTAATAAGTATCTTTAGTGTCTTCACAACTATTTTCATTCCATTGCATTATCTTGGAAATAGTTTGGTAGCAACGTTATTGGAGCATCTTTCTGTAGCCTCATTGTTTTGTTTCAGGTTAGCCCTGATTAAACAGATGTATGATCAGACATTCCACCCATGACGTACCATTTTTCATTTGGACAATATATTTGGATTATTTTTTTCCAGTGTCTCTGATGGGGAGGTATAATTTGAAATTTTTAGTTGGTATTGCTGGCAGGGTAAGCAGTCTTTTTTGGTTCATTTAGCACCAGGCTGTAAAATATTGGGTTAGATAGTTGAAGTGAATTAATATACTCCTAGATATTGAACAGCTTGATTAAAATTGATCCATTATATATTGATCTGTATAAGGCTGAAGATCAAAATATTTTCTCAACTGGTTTGTTCTTAAATTGCCATTCAAAATAATTCAGAATGTGAAAGTATTGTACAATGTTAACTTTACATTTCTATCACTTATGATAAAATGAAACTTGATTCACTATTGCTTGTTTAACTGGTCTTCATTATGGTTATTTTAGTAACTGCTACACTAATCCACTAGGTATGTTTCCTAACAGGCCACATACCGTAATGGTTTTCTTCTGTACCAGTTTGTTGGAATACAGCATCTGTTGAACAATCAAAATCTTGGGTACCACTGCAGATTACAGCTGTAAGATATTAAGCTTTTTCATTGAGGAGTATTTTAGTGAACCTAAACAAATGGTTAACTTGAGCTTCCACTATTTATCTAGAGCAAATTCTTGCTTTTGATATGTTTTTGAAAGCTCCAAAATATATTCTAGAATTGTAATTTAGTGTTTGAAGCTTGTTGTATCTGAAAGTAATTCAAGCAGAAAAGGCAGAAGATATAATTAGAACTTGCTCCAAGTGCAGAATGTATCAGGAGTCTGCTTGAATTGAAATGTTCTGTAGTGAGGAGGTGAGTCTCTTTCATAGGTGATTGATCTACTAGAAGCAATAGCCAGACGTCACTCCTCTTCAAAAGGATATATCCCATCTCAGCATGTAAGTGGATGCTAAAAGATGTGAACGATACATCTGTTCCTCAGGTTGAGGAAAAACAGTTTGAGGTTACAGAAAGGTGTTCCAATAACGTTGCCACCAAACTTTTACCAATGCAATGGAATAAGGATGATTGTGGAAACACTAATGTTATTAGATTCCAATCATTTCTATTCTTTTAGTTCTAATAAATGGTTATGGTGGTCAATAGACTTGCTAGAATACTTTTGATAAGTGTGCTTGTTCAAGTCTGACTTGGGGACAAACAACTGATGGTCTATATAGCTTGATAGTCTACTTTTTTTCAAGAACTATAGCAATATCAAAGATGAGCATTTAAGAATAAATATAATTGGAATCCTATTTGGAAACTTCTCTATTCCAGTTGTCTTGGTGACTTAGTGTCTTCTTTCATTTTTACACATGCTGTCTATCAAATTCTACCTTCTGTTTTTGCTATTGCTTTCATTTCTTTTACTGAATTTGCAAGATTTCTATCCTAATGGTTGGTTCACTCAACTTTACACATTTTCTAGTCTCTTACACCTGCTGTTGGCAATTATAGTGTGGCTGTTTGATTGCATTTTGTTTTCTTTGTCAAGTGATGCATACTCCACTCAGTTCTTGAGGTTGTCAATATTAAAGAATCATGAACCGTAGATCTCTCTGCAGAGATTTCCTTCTGACATCTTGACTTTAAAGAATGTTATTTCTTTAGCTTAAGCGTTTGTGTTCGATTAGCAAGGAAGGAAAAATGACAGACCTGACAACATGGTGCAATGTTAGAGATGGTAATGTAATAACTGAAGAACATTGAAATGCTGTCAAAAGAAAATGCAACAACTGAAAAAAAAGCAAAAAAAAAAAAATACATATTGTAAAATCTGGGTGGAAGGAGGAATGTTGAAGCAAAAGAAACTGAGATTTATAGGTATTTTAAAATATTGCAAAACAAAATAACTAAACCATAAGCAAGTGTTTTATGACAAATAAAACACTATATTCTGGTTTGAAAAGCCTGTAGTAGCATAGTTAAAGAGTAATATAAAATTTCTTTCAGCTATACTTATAAAGTGTGCGTAATACTAATTTCTAAAACTTTGGAGGAGCTCAATAGATATGAAAGTGTGTGTGTGTGTGTGTGTGTGTGTGTGTGTGTGTGTGTGTGTGTGTGTGTGTGTGTGTGTGTGTGTGTGTGTGTGTGTGTGTGTGTGTGTGTGTGTGTGTGTGTGTGTGTGTGTGTGTGTGTGTGTGTGTGTGTGTGTGTGTGTGTGTGTGTGTGTGTGTGTGTGTGTGTGTGTGTGTGTGTGTGTGTGTGTGTGTGTGTGTGTGTGTGTGTGTGTGTGTGTGTGTGTGTGTGTGTGTGTGTGTGTGTGTGTGTGTGTGTGTGTGTGTGTGTGTGTGTGTGTGTGTGTGTGTGTGTGTGTGTGTGTGTGTGTGTGTGTGTGTGTGTGTGTGTGTGTGTGTGTGTGTGTGTGTGTGTGTGTGTGTGTGTGTGTGTGTGTGTGTGTGTGTGTGTGTGTGTGTGTGTGTGTGTGTGTGTGTGTGTGTGTGTGTGTGTGTGTGTGTGTGTGTGTGTGTGTGTGTGTGTGTGTGTGTGTGTGTGTGTGTGTGTGTGTGTGTGTGTGTGTGTGTGTGTGTGTGTGTGTGTGTGTGTGTGTGTGTGTGTGTGTGTGTGTGTGTGTGTGTGTGTGTGTGTGTGTGTGTGTGTGTGTGTGTGTGTGTGTGTGTGTGTGTGTGTGTGTGTGTGTGCGTGTGTGCGTGCGTGTGTGCGTGTGTGCGTGTGTGTGTGCGTGTGTGTGTGCGTGCGTGTGTGCGTGTGTGCGTGTGTGCGTGTGTGCGTGTGTGCGTGTGTGCGTGTGCGCGTGTGCGCGTGCGTGCGCGTGCGTGCGCGTGCGTGCGCGCGCGTGCGCGTGCGCGTGCGTCCGTCCGTCCGTCCGCATTTTGAAATGTTTAACAGATTAGTGTGTTTTTGGAAATGTTTAGAGGTAGAAGAAAATATTATATAACTATATTTAAAATACAGTGTCAGTGTTATACATGTTTTTGTTGGCAATATGTCTGGTTAGCTTAGGTGTGTGAGTGAAGTGATAAATATATTAAATACAAATAGAAAAAATTGTGACAGAAATGTGTGAGAGGATTGTAGTTTTATAACTATTGTTAAAAATATAAAATATTTATACCTTATAATTTTTGACAAATCAATGAATTATTTCACCATGTGAATCTTGTTACCGACATGCTTTCAAATATTTGTAGTATAACTAGTCTCCATTATATGTAAAATAATCATGTCCATATAAATTTAGTCTCACAATTAAATTAAGAAAGCTATACCAACCAATTTGTCTCTAGCTGATCAGGTCTCGCAGACTTTTCCTGCCAATTTAGAAAGATAACAAAATGGAAGCATCCTTATGAAAATGGGAATAAAACTGGTTCTGGGTTCAGTCCCACTGCGTGGCAGCTTGGACAAGTGGCTTCTATAGCTTTGGGGGTGACCAAAGCCTTGTGAGTGGATTTGATAACTGGAAACTGGAAGAAACCCATGTGCGTGTGTCCCATCACTTGACAACTGATGCTGGTGTGTTTGTGCCTGTGACTTAGTATTTATTCTATCAGTCTCTTTTGCCAAAATGCTAAGCTTGCAATGAATAAGTCCTGGGGTCGATTTCTTTGACTAACGCCTTTTAAGTCAGTGCATGGCAACAGTCAAATGACTGAAACAAGTAAAAGTAAAAGCAAGCTCTGCTGGACACCCAATAAGGGAAGAGAAGGTTACAGCATGACAATACTATTCTTCTTTTTTGATTGGTTTAGAAGTGGCCACATTCATGTGTCTATACACACAATATAGGATCAGTTATATCTATATTTTCATTTTGTCTTTTTTTTTTCCATACTGGTACCAGTTGGAAGAGACTTATTGTATGTGTGGTGGGGGTGGGTTAGTATTCCTACCTATGACTGACACATCCATTTAAAAAAAAAATTTTTCAAGCAAAGTAATATTATTCCACTAAATTTCTTCAAAAGTGTCTATCTCACCAGCCTTGTAGGCACTGTATATGTACCCTTCCAACTAACTATAAAAAATTACCCTTGAGATACCTCTATGATATTGCTTTTGTTGTAATATATCCCAAATTGGCCTTGGTTGCGCTAACCTATAATGCAAGTATTCCAGCTATCACTTGTTCTGTTTTCTTTTGTCCAGCCAGTGTATGTACCCTATATTACAGAATCTAATGTTTTTTTTTTTTTAATGTTATAGGAATTCTAGTCAACTGCATTATGTGCCTCATTGGCACATAAATTCATAGTAATTTTTAGCAGGTTGACAGAAGTATGAGACCAATATTATTCAGGTTAGCAATAACTTTACATAGTTAACATAGTTAATCTTGACTCATTTTCTTGAATCTTCTATTGAAAAAGTAGCACTTACTTTACATAAATTTTAAACTTAAACTCTATCCATATCCTTCTCTCAAGCACTGAAGAAAACACCCAAGGGAGCTTCTACATAGTCCTAGTAGTTACAGCCATGTCTCTTAAATGAAAGCTTAAATAAGAGTAAAGACCCCCTTCGGTCATGAATGACCATTGAATTGCACCTAGAAAGTTCCCCTCTGAGACACAAGTCTGGGCCTGGTTGTTTGTAGAAGATCAGTTGCCCATGCATACCAGCCTTCCCTCTCCACACCTCTGATATTATTCAAGCGAAAGACAAAGGCTGTTACAACTTGGCACCAGTGACATTGCAACTCATTTCTACAGGTGAGTTGACTGGAACAGCATAAAATAAAGTGCCATACTCAAAAACACAACACACAGCCTGGTCCAGGAATTGAACTCACTATCTGATGATTGCAAGCCTGATGCTCTAACCACTGAGTCCTGTGCTTTCTCTTAAATAACATCCCATGTTTTAAGATGATAGGGTGGTTATGGTTAGAACACTTTTGATGAGGTCAACTTAGTCAAAACTGACCTGGAGTTTAAAAATGCCATCACTATTATTAATTCTCAGTCTTTCCTTACTAGAATATTGACTCTCTGGAATTTCTTGCTCCCAGCACATGTATTGCTTTACCTAAACTTTTTGAATTGTACTTTTACTATGTTTGAATTATCCAGTCAGAGAATTCTGTTACAAACTGTCCATTTAGTATTACACTACCCACCAAATTGATATTATTTCACAGCTAAATAATCTTAGTATTTACTCATAGATTGGTTGAGCTTTGCTAACTAAACTCTGTATTAGAAGTCTTTGTTGACAACTGTCAGTCTGAACTTTACATAAAGATTTAACTAAGCAAACTGTATAAATTAGCTCTTTCTTCTGTTTAATTTCCAGTTGATGATTTGTAATCCAATTTTGTAAATACTAAAACTATTTGTAATGGCTTGAAAGGAAATGTATTTCCAAATCATTTTACATTTCAGTTTGCTGAGCTAAGCTGACCACAAACACATTGGCTTGAAATTAATTTTGTTTTGTGTGTGTGTTTTTTCTTTTCTTCATGGCTTTTAATCCACTTGCTCTTGTAACTGTTCTCTACAACTAATTCAAATTATTGACAGGATGATTTCCTTTGAAAACTGTTTAAATGGCATCAATAATGGTTATCTGATAAAAAGAAAAAAATGGGGAAGGCATGATTGTTTTCAAAAATTTGCTTTGCAAGCACATGGTTTTGGCATTTAGTCTCACTGTGAAGTACTTTTTTGCGTTAAGTATCTTCTACTATAACCCAGCCTTGGGCCAGCCACTTCCCTCTAAGTGAATTTGGGAAATAGAAACATGGAAGTTTGTTAAATAGTGAGACACATAAACCTAGATTTACACAAATATACAAGTGTTGGTTTATTTGTGTCCCTGTAACTTAGTGGTTTGCAAAAAGAGGCCATTAGCATAAGTACCAGCCTTGAGGGAAGGTGAAGCATTAGAATTGATTTCATTAACTAAATGCCTTCAAGGTGTTGTCCCAGCATGGTCTGCTGTCTGACTGAAACCAGTAAAAGAACAAAATAACACAATTACTACAAATTAAAAAAAATTAAAAAATCCAATTTGAATACTTATTGGAGAGGTATTCTATAAATTGTTCTGCAGGCTTTACATATTACCAAATACTACCTATGCACCTGCCATTCAACATTCCTGTTAAAGTCAGACATTTGAAATTGCGCTCGTGTATGTAGACCATATGTGTTTTGAAAAATATTGGATTTGGCTAATATATTGGTTGGTGAATGGCAGAACTTACAATAATTTTATATATTTTAGTTTAAAATCCCTCTGGTAGCCATAAAATACTATTTGTGTTTTCAGAGTTGTTTTAATTAAAAATATTCTACAAATTCATGGCATTGTACCAAAATCAATATATTTTTTTTTTTTTTTTTGTCCATTTTTATAGAATCTTGTTCATGGACTTATTTCAATCGGTAATGAGCTGGCAGAATCATTAACATGCCAGACTAAATATTTATCAGCATTTCTTCTGGCTTTGTTTTGAGTTCAAATTCTGCCAAAGTCAAGTTTACCTTTTGTCTTTTGGGGTTGATAAAAGTAGTAGTTGAGCAAATTTACAGTGTTGTGTCTATAGTAGAAAGAACTTATCCTGTTTCAGTCATTGGACTGTGGCCATGCTGGGGCACCACTTTGAAAGGTTTTAGTTAAAAATTGATCCCAGTACTTTGTTTTTAAAGCCTGATATGTATTCTATTGATCTTTTTCCACACTGTTACAGGTACATAAACAGATCACCACCAGTCAAGTAGTGGTAAGACGGATGGACATGCACTCATACATGCACGTGTACACCTGCGTACATACACACATGTGGGTGTATGCACATGTAGGCATGAACATGCGTATGCAGGCACACTATATTGATGGGCTTCTTTAAATTTCCATTTGCCAAATCCTTTCACAAGGCTTCAGTTGTCCTAGGGCTACATGGACACCAGCCCAAAGAGCCATGTAGTGAGACTGAACCTGGAACAACATGACTGGAAAGTAAACTTGTTACCACCCAGTCATGCCTGCTCCTTGTTTCAAACACCTTTTAAAATAAGCCATTTCCTGTGTTTATCATCAGTAATTATTTATGGAAAATGAAATTGTAAAAAAAATGGCTGGTGACATGGATATTTTTTGTTTGACCCATTTTATTATCTGAATGTCTCCCTCATATATCCGGTTTCTCATTAGGTTTTTGTTTTCTTGTAAACTACAAGTGTTTTTGTTTTTTTTTTATGTATAACTGGATTATTTTTCTGTTAACAATCCAATGGATGGTAAACTGGAAGTTCCATTTTACTTCTAGCCAAGCAGAGTTATGTACTTAGATTAGAAGCTTTATTAATCCCGAAAGGGTGAAAGAGTAAGTCCACTTTCATGGAATTTGAACTCGGAATGTAAAGACAGATGAAATGTTGAGTATTTTGCTTGGTATGTTAACAATTCTACCAGCTTGCTGCATTGTTAAACTGATCAAAATATTATAAAATCGCAGCCCCTTTAATAAATTGAGTTTATTCACTGAGACCATATTCCCCCACCAAGAAAAAGAAATATTTCTTTGAAGGGGCATAGTTGACAATTTAACTCTTTAGCGTTCAAACTGGCCATATCCGGCCTAAGCATTCAACCAGTTTTATGTTAAAACTGACCAGATCTGGCCTCTCGTGCCTATTTTACAATATCTTTCTAAACTAAGCAATTGTATCATGAAAATGTCTTACCGGCAAGGTAAAGCATGATTAATTCAAAACGATGTGAATAAACAAACATATTGGACAAAATAATGTGAACGTTAAAGAGTTAAGATGGAGTTTTGAGTACAAATTAACATGAAACATATGGACAAACTGTTAATGGTCTATGTTGAAAGTGATAAAGTTGATGAAAAATAGCAGAACCTTACATAGTGAAACATAACTCTTGGTTATCTACTGATGGACTGAATTCATCAGAGTGAATGCATGCTACTTAATGGAATGCTGATCATAAAACTAACAAATCTGTCATGAACTGAATATTGAAGGAAGCTGTGAATATTGAACAAGCTGTTTGCAAAAATTCAAGAAAAGGTATGGTATTTGGAAACCACTAAAATATATTTATCAGCATTTCTTCCGGTTTTGTTTTGAGTTCAAATTCTGCCAATGTCAAATTTACCTTTTGTCTTTGATAAAAGTAGTAGTAGTAGTAGTAGTAGTAGAGCAAATTTGCGGCGTTGTCTATAGTAGAAAGAATTAATCTTGTTTCAGTCATTGGACTGTGGCCATGCTGGGGCACTACCTTGCAAGGTTTTAGTCCCAAAAACGGAAGACCTACATACAAAAAAAAAAAAATAAAACGAATTAGAGAAAAGCCCATGTAAACCACCTTTTTTCCCCAGTTTGTCCATTTACACAGAAGCTCTGGACTAAATGTTATAGTGCATGACCATCCTTGGGACAAAGGTAATGTGTGTAAAGTGTGAAAATCGGTTGAGAACTGTGGAAATGTATGCATTAGTCAATATACATACACATATACTATGATTTATATATACTAGATAATCATGTTCAATGTTTTGCTCTTTATTCCCTAAAAACTTAATAACTGTATAATATAAAATAGAAATGGCATACATGGACTGTAACCTTTTAATCAAAACACGTCGTCATAGGTGTGGAGACCGGTATCTTATGTTTCTGATGGTATTATGTATAGGAAAAATTATAATTTATATAAAACTATATCCGGGGTATAATATGGATAAGCGATATTATGAAATACAAATAGATATTGTGTTTAGACTTGGATTGCATCCCTAAGCTATCCCATTTTATAGAAGATCCAAATGTAGAAATTCTCACAAATCCACAACATTTTTGGTCCCAAGAATTTCAGATGAGATTCTCGACCTGTACTTGAAAGTATGATCCCAAAGTTAATGTAAATGCCACAAAGCTTGTTTTGTGGTTTGAGTTTGTATAATGCGCACAAACTTTGCTTAATTTTCCTTTTTTATTTCTCAACTACAGACAAATCTAGCGCTTTGTCATTCAGATTATTTTCTCAATACTTATTTTCATTGTTTTAAATTACGAGGGGATGCTGAAAAAGTTCCTGGCTTTGGGTAAAAAAAAAAAATACAGGAGGATTAGTTAATTATGATTTTATTCAACATGTTCCCCTCTCAAATTCACACTTATTGCAGTGGTCCTTCATTTTTTTCTAAACCCTGTAAAAGAACTTGAAAAGTTGGGCCTCCAACTGGGCCTTTCGTGATACCTTTAAAGCCAAGAACTTTTCAGCACCTCTTTGTATTCATACATTGTCATGTAACATTAAGATTTTGATAATGTGATTATTATAGAAATGACTTCGTTGGGTAAATGTGGTAGTGGGGGGGGGGGGGGGGCTGGATCTGACCAGTTTCAGCATTAAAAACAGTATTTGGATTTGATATGACTGGTTTAAATACTAAAAGAGTTAAATATGAATTTTTAATAATTTGAGGTCCAGTGACTTAATGCCGGACAAGTGGTCACTTGAAAATAGTTATCCATTACTTAATTCTAGCTTTACTAAGTGAGGATTCTCAGTTAAATATATATATATTGTTTCTTATCTCTGAAATGAATGAGAAGCTGTAGAAAAAGCATTCAACTGTGAGAATATTGCTGACAGGTGGGTGAGATATTACAATTGTTCATTTGACATTTTAAAATATTAAAGTCTACTTAAATTGATTATATTCTGAAAATATTTAGCTTTTAATTAAACAAATGAATACAGTATACTTTGATTCCATTTAAATGCTGTTCTCTTCTGAAGTAGCAAGGAATACAGAAATATGTTTAGGAGAATTTTCTTTTTTCTTTAATGAAAAATGATTTAGTTGAAAATTATGAAATTCTGTTCAGTTATAAAGATTCTCTATTGCATTTTCCATTGTTAACAATCACAACAGAGTTAATTCGAAGATATTTAATTTAGTCTAAAAATGTCATTTTCCTTAGAACAGATTTTTCATTATTTGATTGCTTCTATAAAAAAAAAAAAAACTCAAAAAAGCACCGTAAATATTTTCTATTTTTTTCAAATTTTTGTATTTAATAGCTTAAAATAAAATGCTTCTAGTTTATTGAATTATCACATTTTCTCTGACACTTTAGATCATTCTAAAGTTGCTAATTATCTATGAAAAGAAATGGAGAATCGGAAGAAGGAAGTCACTTGCTAATATCTTTCCTAGAAATCAAGTAAATCTTTTGAGGTTTAAGCAACGTATTAAATTTTTAATATGAGAAACTTATCACCCAAAATGTGATGGGTGAAGCAAGAGGGTTGTAGTTGCAGACTTGGTGGGCTTATTTATGAAATTGGTAGGGATTATATTAGTGCCAGAACAAATACTGGAAAATATTTTTTCCAATGATCTAATGATTCTGCCTAACATGTTAACTGCCTCATGTACCACCAGTAGTTTATTTCAAACTTCATGAAACTGCCACATGCATCACTCGTGGTACATTTTCATAATTTGGGAAGATATTTTATTGTGTAGCTTTGACATTTTGAGGATATTTTAAACAACATGAGTGCTAAATATTTTATGAAATATTGTAAAAGTGCAAAGAAAGAAAAAATGGTGCATGAAATATGTGGCATCACCAGTAAGTTCCAGTACAGACCCTGTTAATGTATTAAAATATTATTTCTACAGCTTTCACAGTCGATCTGAGTAAGCTGCTGTGGTCACTTGACCTGTCAGATATAGAAGCCAAAGCTCTTTCAAATCAAGTCCTACTTAAATGCAAGGGTATGTAACACAGCTTAGCTAATCCTAAAAACACACAGACTGGTGATGACTGGACTAGTGTTTCTCACATTCCCCTCCTTCTCTCGTGTTCACTTAAAGCTTGTTTGTACAGATTTTATCCTACAATCCACTAGGACGTTGACCCTCGTTAAATACTTACGTTCTATGTATTTAGTTACCTTAGTGACGTTTGTGTCGCGTTTGTAGGCAGGATGCCTATAATTATAAAGGACTGTCAGATTAGTATTAGAAATGAAAAGAAGTGACAGTTAATTGAATCATGAACTTATACCATGATCTCATTCTTACGCCTACTCACTGCTTTCTATATTAATTCTCTTTCATTAGTTTAAATCCTACCAAGGGTTGCTTTTTGTTCTTCCAGGATCAATAAAATTAGTAGACTGAATACTGTAGTTGATTTGAATGACTGATCATCATAATCTTAGTGTTTACTTTTTTCATGCTTGCATTAGTCGGGTTAGAATTGGGGAAGATTTTCTATGACCAGATGCCCTTCCTGTCATCAACTGTCACCTGATTCTAAGCAAGGTAATATTTCTCCACAGCCACACATGTTTATGCAGAATATTGGAAACAAATATCCATTTACAACAATCATGTGATGACAAAAAAAAAAGACACAAACACTCTAACAAACATTTTGTGTGTATATATTTGGGCTTTCGGTTTCTTTCTACCAAATCTACTCACAGAGCTTTGGTTAGCAGAAGACACCTGCTCAAAATACCATGCAGTGGGACTGAACCTAAAATCATATGGTTGGGAAATAAACTTCCCAACCATACAGCCATACCTGCACTTATAAATTTGTGACCTTCCTCTATAAACTTGTATTCTTGTGATTATATAAGAAATCAATATTTTGTTTCAGTGTTTTCTGTTTAGTTCTGAGAATTGTAATTTCAATTTACTGGTAATTTTTCTTCACTTTTAGTTTTTTTTTAAATTTTATATTTGTCATTCCTAAAGGACAGGTTGGAGAATGTAACAAGTATTTACAGTAATTACATTGCATAACCCCATCACTTTCCCTTCCTCAATACTTACATTGAAATTTTGACATTAATCTCTTTAAGCATGACATTTCTAACAGGACACTTGAAATCTAAAATGAGCTTGTAGAGGCTCTAGGAGAAATTTTTTTCCCCTAAACGATTTGAAATTTAGTTAATTGATCCCTTTTCAACTACAGCCTTTGTTGTTGGTGTTTTAAGACAACTCATACACTTGAAGTGGAACTTGGTATTTTCATAAACTATTAGTTGTATTTTTACAGTTGAAATTTTGTCTAGTTTCCTTAGATTTTCTTACATGAAAAACACTTGATGTCTGTGTCTAGTTCGTTCATAACTTCTCATTTAAAATTTTTCTATTTAACATCTTTGAGACAAGCATGAACATGACACATTTAGTTTTAGTTATTCTTGTTCAATTCTTTTTGGATAGCCACACCTGTCAATTCAGGTTACTAGATTCCAGTTGTTTGACCAGACAACTTGCTGTTTGAAATTAGCATGTGAAGTGACCAATATTCCACTGACACATATATTTATGTAATACTCAGGTTGAATCAGTTTGATGGGTATGACCATACTAGAGTTATGAAACCTGGATACTGTTCATCCAGTGGGCTTATGTTTGTTTCCATCTGCCCAATTTCACTGAAAGTTTGGGCTGACTTGGTAAATGATGGGTTGTCAAAAAAGAATTTTGGGGTTTACTAACTTCATCCTTAATTTTAATTTTATAGTCAGAGGAAGAATGGCAATACACAGAAGCCATTTAATGGTTATACAAGGAGTTATCCTCAGACTGAAAACCTGACTAGAATGCTTACAACATAGTGGACTCTGACTGAAGGTATTCAAGGACTGGATGTCTGTTAAACCCACCACCAAAGATTAAGATCTCTGAACAAGAATGGTTCTCTCCAGTATGCTTCCAAACCGTTTCCATCTAACAAATTTCATTCTGTAGTTTAAAAATGAACTTCATAACCACTATCTTTTGATATGAAAAATGTTTTTAAACATTGCTTTCTAAACATTTAAATATGTACTCTGTTCTTGTGTACTTTCCCACTCTCTTGCCCTTGTAAAGTTTTAGCTTTGTTGATAATTATCTAAATAAAACTAACCTTTCAAGAGTTATTTTATCTCCTGAAATAACTTAATAGATAATCTAAGAACTGTTTAGAATGATGTTTTGGTATGTTCTCAAACTGGATTGTATTTTTTTTTTCAGTACTTCAAAAATATTAGTTTCTTTTGATAGCAGAGTTGTTAATGCTATAGTAGAGAATGTAAGCTCCCCCCCTTTTTTTTTTCTTTTTCTTTGCAATGTTTCAGTGGCATTCAGCTATTATTAGCGTTAACAGCTAAGACTCCAATTGCTAACTGGACTGAGCTTGTTTTCCCTTAATATATAAACTCTACTAAAATTCATAGGCAGCTTTTTTTTCTCTTTAAAAGTGAACTGTTAAAAAGAAAATGTGGTGGGGGGGGGGGATAATTTATAAATATGAAGCTGGCCAACATTTGTTGGAAAATTACAATGATATTATTATAACTATGACCTTCTATCTAGCATAAAACAATTATAAGAAAACAGTTTGGTATTTTAAAGGTCTGGTAATTTTATATTAGTGCTTTACATTAACGACACTTAATACTGTAGATGTAACTATAATGTTGCTGTGAGTGTGATATATATATATATATATATATATATATATATATATATATATATGCTGCCAAATGTGTTATTGAGTACTATTACAAGAATAGATTGGCCTATGTCTGACATTATCAGCATCCAATTTAATATAATAAGATCAGAATGCTTTATTCTTATCAAACACTTTAAATGGTTTTTGTATATTGGTTTGTTGTAGAAACATTTTCAAATTCTAAGATATCTTCATTTTCCCCTCCTCCTCTTCCTTATGAACGTTTTTTTTCTTCCTTGTTTTGCGCTCCATCCAAGTAATACCTTTTGTGTTTATGGCAGCAGATATTAGAAATGTCATTTGTCTAGCATGTATTTGGCTGACTTTTGACTCTTGGAATAAAAGCAAAACAATACTACACAAATCAGCACTCTGAATATCTTATTTAGATTTCCTGCACTTCATGGTTGCCAGAAAAGCAAAGGAAAAAACTCACTATCCATTACAGTATCACTGTTTTATTCAATTTTTTTTGGAACTTTTTCCAATCTTGGAGAAGTTAGAAGTGTTAAAAATTGTTTGTGCTTGTGTTTACTTTTGCTGTTTAACTACTTGCATCAGTTACTTCAGAACAAAGAATTTAAGTAATGCATGATGCTCTAACAACTGTGCAAGCTATTTTTTTTCCATCAGTGATGAACACATTCTCATACCCATTTTTTAATCTTTTAGTCCCTTTTATGAAGAACTCCCTCTTATAGAATGTGTGAAGGCATGTGGCTTGGTGGTTACAATGTTGCACTCATGATTGTGAGGTTGTGGTTTCAATTCTCAGACTAGGCAGTGCATTGTGTTCTTGAACAAAACAATTTATTTCATGTTGCTCTGCAATCACTTTGACATTTGATGTGTTGTGCACCTGTACAAGCAATATCAATTTGATGGAGAAAGTGAGCTAATATATATCACAAACATTTGATGTATATAAACAAAAGTATCTGTGCAGGTTGTTCAGCAACTAATTGTGGAACTCTCCTCTGTTTATGACAGTCCGCTATATATATATATATAAATTTTTATAAGGGAAAGGTTGACAGTGACGAAGTTTCAGTCTGCTTGTCTTCATCAGACTGTGCTTTCTTAGGTTTTGTTTGGCTTTGTATTAGTCTTTCAAGTTTTCTTTTTTGGTCTTCCAAACCTGAGTAAAATAGTTTCATGATGATCAGCAGGCCAAAACTTAAGTCACTGTCAGCTTTTTTTACTTGTAAAAGTAAATGTGTTCTAGTAAAAAATCCTGAATAGTCCTTTAGTTTACTGTTAAATTTTGTTTTTGCTTCAAGTTACGCAGAAAAACAATTCAGTACATGTGCACACATGCTTAAACACAGAATGATGTATTGGCAGAATCATTAATGCTAGGTAAATTACTCTATGGTATTTGTTCCTGCTCTTTATGCTCAGTGTTCAAATACCACCAAGGGTGATAAAAACCAAGTACCTGTTGAGTACTAGTATTGATATAATTGACTGTTAGATCTATGCCAACCTGCACTAGCTCAGCATGTTAGTGAGATCAAAGTTAAATCTTATAATTTAAAATCATTTACCTTTGGCCACACCAGCTCTCATTTTTTAGAATTTCAAACTGGTTTACAGTAATCAATGTGAAAATTTACTGAAAGTAGAATAAATAAATACAGGCGCAGGAGTGGCTTTGTGGTAAGTAGCTTGCTTACCAACCACATGGTTCCGGGTTTAGTCCCACTGCGTGGCAGCTTGGGCAAGTGTCTTCTATAGCCTCGGGCTGACCAAAGCCTTGTGAGTGGATTTGGTAGACGGAATCTGGAAGAAGCTAGTATGTGTATGTATGTATGTATATATATGTGTGTGTGTGTGTATATGTTTGTGTTGTGTTGTGTTGTGTGTGTTTATCCCCCACCATTGTTTGACAACCGGTCTGTTTATATCCCTATAACTTAGCAGTTCAGTAAAAGAGAGTGATAGGATTAGTACTAGGCTTACAAAAAATAAGTCCTGGGGTCAATTTGTTTGACTAAAGGCGGTGCTCCAGCATGGCCACAGTCAAATGACTGAAACAAATAAGAATAAAAAAATTTCACTTTCTGTGAAAAGTAAGTCTAAGGAAATGTGTTAGATATTTACATAAGTGATGGATGTATTGATAAAATATCTCGTTAATGGCAATAGTGACTATACTGATTCACTGTTACTTCACCATTTTCTACTGCATTTAATCATTATAATGATTTTTGCCAGTTAGGAATTTTGAAACAATATGACAGTCTGAGATGTCTATTGATTTTCTTTTTTTGTTTTTAATTTTTAATTATTTTTCCTGATAATGTTGGTGTGAATGACATAGTTTGTGACTGTTTGGGATCATAAAATGGCATTTGAAATATGCTGTAGTAGCATTACAAATAAGTACTCCTTGTCAATAAAAATAAATAAACAATATTCTATAACCAATTTGTTTAAGTAAATAATATTTCTAATTTTGTTTCTAAATTAATGTTAGAAAACTTCATTTTGTTAAGGGAGAGGATGTATCCGAATTGAAATATAAATGTTTGATCATACAAACTAGATGTGATGAATCTCAAACTACCCTCTTGATCACAAAAAGCTAAACAACTAAACCTCTTTGTTAGCAGAGCCTGCATGTATGGTTTCAATTGATATTAATACCAGCAAAGAAGGTGATCATTCACGACACGTCCAGTTAGTCCTATATATAAATGCAAAGTCTCCTGTTCAATTATAGTAAATTGTTAGCTAACATGTATTAAATGAATGATGTGAGTGGGTGAGTAGTTTCCAACATTCTCTGATTACTTCCATTTTTGTGTTTATGTAAGTATATTTATGGATAATTAACATAATTGTTTCATTGAAAATATCAGTAATAGAACAATGATTTGGATATTTTGTTTTTTTGCCATTTTGAAATTTTATTTTTCATTTTTATGAATTAATCTCGATAAAATAATTAGATCATTCATTTCTATGAGTAATTGGAAATGGATGTAGCATTTATTTTTTTTTAATGTTAACAATCTTCATTTTCATTTTTGAAACCTAGATTACAATAATAGCTGTTTCTCTTTATATAATTCAAGGTAAATAATGAATTTGTTGTGCAATAAGATGCATGCATACATGGCTGTGTGATTGAGATTCACTTTATAGCCCTATACTTTTGAGCACATTCCAACCGCATGCACTTATTTAAGCAACGGTCTTCTACTCAAGCTCTGGTCCAAACAAAGCTTTGTGTGTGGATTTGATAGATGGAAACTGAGAGAAGCTTTGTGTGTGTCTCCTCATCTTGGCATTGTGCTAATTGTACACAAAATGACCATCACAAAATGTTATTTGTTTGCAATCTTCTGTGAAAACATGTCTGTCCACTCAGCTGTTCATGTCTGAAGAACTTCAAGAAATATTACCTGCTTGGCAGCATGAAAACTATCCAGGTGTAGAAAAATCTGCCTCAACAAATTTCATTTAAATTATGCAAACATTTAAAAGTGGAATGAATAAAATACTCTGTACTAGTCGCATCCAATTTCTTTTGGCCATATCTACCTATAATGTACTTAACAAAAAATAACGCTTATCCACTATAAGGAATGAGACTTGCAGGTGTCTAGAGAAATCACCAGTGTAGTTATTTGGCATTAGTTGTAGGGAAAGCAGAAACGATGTGATGTTAGTACTAAAGTGTTGATTATAATGCTGAAAATTTATACATCCTTCTGTAGATATGCATTTTCTTAATGTAATGTAAGGAAGATGACATTTATATCCAATTGTCTTGATACAAGCATTTGTTTCTTTGCATGATCATGTCCTTAACATATGAGCAACAATGCTTGTGAAAATTCATGTGATAATTGATGTGAATGAATATCCAAATTTGCAAGAAACCATACCTTCCTTCCAGCTTGATGAACAGACAACAGGCACTAACTGATTTAATTATTGGAGAGGAGGGAGTACCAGTGACCTCTTTTGCAAAGCACCCATGATCTGCTGCAGGAGAGGGAGGGAGGAAATGCAAGTGACCATTTTGCAGACCACCCAAGATCCAGTGAAGGGGAGGGAGTGCTTGTAGATTATTTTTTTCCTTTTAGTAAAACATCCAAGATCTGGTGGCAGATGGGAGGAAGATTTTGGTATTCTCAAACTGGTGGGTTAGTTCCGATGCTTTACAATTAAATGAACTCTTATAATGGCACCTGAGGTTGGGGTGGTGTCAAACTGATAGATTAGGTTTACTACCCTGCTGAATTAAGTTTCACTTTAGGGTTGATTAGTTTAGATATTAATTAGCAAGAGATATTCATCAACATTACACACCTAAAAGTGATCTAATCTTCAATTCTTTGTTTGGCAAAGCTATGATCTATTTGACTATGTGCCAATCTCATTCTTGGAATTTATTAAAATTAAAAACAAAATATGCATTTATTAAAGGGGTTTGTTATGAAGGCATTTGACAAATATTTTTTTTAGACAACTGTTTTTAAATCTCTGGTAAATATTTCATATGGATACAGTTACTGCCTTCGGTTGCATTAATAATAAATGGCACAAACTGTTATATTACGTAGTTAATCAAATAGGATAAAATTTCTAACAGTTTCTGTGGTATATTAGACTAAATGAGCTTGATGGATGGCATTTTTTGTAGCACAGAAGTAATTATTGGAAATATCTTTCCCTTTTTAAAATATTTCAATTCTCTCGCTTTTAAATAAATTATATAACCACATAGTAATGTGACTACAAATATTTGCTTTGCAACTTTGTGGATCCAGCTTTGATATACTCTGCAATGCTTTTAGCAAGAGCTTTTCTAATAGTGTTGGATGGTTAACTAATGCCTGGTGGGTGGAATTTGGTAAATGAAAACTGTGCAGAAGGCTATTGTTTGCATGTGTGTATACACATAGACATATATGCATTCATTTATGTTTACATTAGATGTAAAACCAGTATTTAGGTTTCTTAGCAATAACTTAGCCAACCCATGTCAGCATGGAAAAGTGGATGTAAGAGGATTTTAGTGATGGCATGTGGCTTCATGGTTAGGGTATTTGGCTTATGATCATAAGGTTTTGAGTTCAATCTTCAAGCAACATGTTGTCTTTGAGCAAGACAGTTTATTTCATGTTGCTCCAGCCCACTCAGCTGGCAAAAATGAGTAGTACTTGTATTTCAAAGGATCAGTCTTGTCACACTCTGTGTTATGCTGAATCTCCCTGAGAGCGTACTTTAAGGGTACATGTGTGTATGGAGGGCTCAGCTGTTCTGTTGATCGAATCAACTGGAACCCTTGTCATAACTGATGGAATGCCAGTTATAAACGCATAAATGCACTTATTACGAATTATATTGAGAATGTGGCATTTTAATCCTGCAAAGGAGGAAATGTACAGTTGATTAGTTTTGACAAATGATACTAAAGGTAAATCTAGCTTCATGTAAAGGATTTTCCATTTTTCTTACTCTTGGTCAGATTTACAATGACCCTGAAAGAATCTGAAGAAATTTCCGCTTGCCTCACTTCAAGTCTATTATAAATATTCAATATTCATAACCAAATGTACTGGCTTTGGCTGTACGTATACTAAAATTGAAATGTTACAGAGATTAGCATGATTCCTGTGCAAGGTTGATGTGTAAATTCGTGATGCATTCCATATTTTTCAATGAGGTGGTGCTCCAGCATGGCTGCAGCTAAATGACTGAAACAAATAAAAGAATATATATTTCCATTTGTAGCTATGAATGCCAACTGGTGTATTGCTCAGTGAGAGAAATTGTCAAATGATTAAAATGCAAAGGGAAAAAAATATTTTATGAAGTGAATTTCTAATCTATTTATTCTACAGATGCAAAAGGTTATCTCAACTGATGTAAAGTTTTGTATTGCAGCAGTGTTGTATATTGTATATATTTTCATACAGCCTTTTCTAATTAAGGATGTAGCACAACTCAGAATAGTTTATTTGCTTGAGTACAAATTTCATGGAGGTTACAGGTTGTTCTGTATGGTGTCCCTCATGCTCCCAGATTTACAGTGAAAATTGAAATGTATTTGTCAGTGGTGGTACAGAGCCTTGATGACTTTGAAAGCTAACTCTAGGATTCAGTCATGTTGCAGAAGCAGGGGAAAGACTAAGTGATTATGACTGAGTGATTCAAACCAGTGTCTCAATGACTGGAAGTCACCACATTCTTTAGGGACAGATTGAATAAACATATTTGGTGTTGTAGGAAGTAACCTACATGATTAAATCAGTGTTTTCAACAGTTTGGACTTGAGGCCATGCTGGTTGTTTTTGCTTATGATTTAAATGAATTACTTACTCATTTTTCAAGCTGTCAAAAAAAAGTAAATATTGGTGGTAGTGATTCCCCTTTTCTCTCGGGTTTATTACCAACATCTAACTCAATATCAAATTTCAGATTTTGGTACAAGGCTGGTAATTTCAGCGGAAGAGGGCTAGTTGATTACAAGGGCTCAACTGGTACTTATCTCATTGACCCCTAAAAGGATGTGAAAGGCGAAGTAAACCATGGCAGAATTTGAACTTGGAACATACAGACGAAATGCTGCTCGGCATTCTCCCTGGTGTGGTAACAATTATTCCAGCTTGTTGCCTTAATCTAACTTGATATTGGCATTAAATATCAATGTGACGTAAAACAGTATCGGGTTTCATAAAATAGCTAGCTAGCATGCAAATTTACGAGAGGACATTCAGTTCGCATTCCAGCATTTCATTGTGTGATACGTCAATAAGGAAGTGTTTTGTTGGGTCAGACTTTCTTTTGTTTTGCATCCGACAAAATATATGTGTAGCCTGTTAAATTCAAGGCTACTAAGAATAACTGAACTGTGAAGAACCAACTTGAGATTGGTTGATACAATCAGCATTTTTTTTTGTAATAAGCTTGTCACTATGATGTAATAAGAGTAAAATTTACCTTGTTTTGGGAGAGGAAATGCCTGCAAAAAAGAATTACTAAGTAAATAATTTTTTTGTTGTTAGGTTTCCTTTGATGGTTCTTAAGACTAGTTTTGTCACATTTTTTTTATATACGCTTTCTTTCTTCTCTCTCTCTTACTTAGCCATAGGTAAATGCTTGAGTAAGCTAATGATCAAAGGCCATTTCAACTGTGGCCCATTCTATCCATTTTAGGATTAAGGATTACTTGGTGTCCTTTTTAAGACAGTCTGAAAGATGTGATTGAAGAAGTCTAATTTTAGCAGATTGAACAACTGCATAGAGGCTTTCTTGTTGGTCCTATCTGCACACCTTTTGATTATATATCTGGGTGTGTATATATTGGGTGGCTCCACTGTTTAGATTTATTCTCTACTGATTTAATTTGTATTGAAAACTTAGGTTTGTTTGCCAGTAATATTTATAGGTTAGCTATTCTTGATATTTTTCATGTAATTTTAGAAAGGATAATCCTTCATATCAATAATCTTTACTTTTTTTTTAATGTTTTTTTTTCCCTGCTGGCATGATTTGGACAAGATCTTTTTTTAGGAAGTATTTTCATAGCCAAATGCTCTTCCTGTCATTAATCCTTACCTGCTTTCCATATAAGGTACTTTTTATTCCACTTGTCTTCGCATGTTTGAAATTACTGAGCTACAGGACTTATTGCTTTTGGAAAACCAAAACATAACATCTGTCCAAATGTTGTCCTATGAAGATATGCTAAAAATAAACACTTACACAAGCTTCTGTATAGTTTCCATTTACCAATTTCACTTACATGGCATTGGTCATTCTGAATCTATTAGATTCTATTCTGTGACACATAGGGGAAATATCTACTAAGACTACATAGTTACAAAATGAATTTCACTATCGCATGACTATGACCAAGCCTTGTAAACTGTTGTTATAAAGCAAATTGTTATCGCACAACCTTGAATAAATTTAGATATTTCATTTTATTGAAACGTAATTACTAATTTCAGAATTTAAAAAAAGAAAAATCATTCATATATGTAGTTTTTATCACTGCTCAGTAGGTTTGCTGTCATCTTTCGAATTGGAATTTCTAAAGATATTCTTCATACAAATAGTCAAATAGTATAGACATACACATGCATCCATAGATATGTACACTCACATAAATAAGCACGCACAAATACATACATGCACACGAGAGTATGTATATACAAACGTGCATCTATATAAATAATCACTAAAATTAGTTATATTACTGTCATTTTGTCAAATGTATTGCTGCTTGGAATTATTGTCTGGCTTTAATAATATTATTCTTGTATGATTCTATAGGTTATGTGGCATCATTAATAGAAAAATTGATTTGGTAGACTAATAAAAGGTTAAGTGGTTTCAATAGATATATAAAAAAAACATCAAAAGTATGACTGTTTAGCAGATTTAAACGTATCGGTCTTCATTTATCTAAGAATGTATTTTTAAGCTTTATCATCCAAATCAACGTAGCAGTGAGTGTTGTCATTATTTGTGGTCGAGTCAAGAAAGAATTCCAAGTCAATGGATAAATCAATCTTTTAAGGAAAATTAGATTATCTTCTATTCATCGAGATTCAAGTGATTCATAAAGAAATTACTTGTAGAGCTGCAGGGCATTGGAAAGAAGTATGCCATTTGTGGTGTATTGTTGATCATTGCTTACTGAATGTCTAAAAGAGCTTGTTTGCACAGCTGGTTCTCCAGTTCAACACACACACACACACACACACACACACACACACACACACACACACACACACACACACACACACACACACACACACACACACACACACACACACACACACACACACACACACACACACACACACACACACACACACACACACACACACACACACACACACACACACACACACACACGTTTTATTCACATTGGATAAGGGAGAATTGCATTACCTTTCTCTTTAAGCAAACTCATTGAAAGCACAAATGCAAGGATAATTTAACAAATAGAAAAGGTTTGCTTTTTGTTTTTGTTTTTTGAATTCTAGATTTAGCTTTTGGTTAAAAGTTAATAGTATATGTGGAGATTATAGAAACTGTGGTTCCTTATGGAGTGAATTGAAAATGATACAATGAATAGAATCAGGCAATAGATTTAAAATAGATAGCTCAGGTACTGGAAAGTAACTTCTAATTAATTTCTAATATTATTATTTAATGTCATTTTCCTTGCTGGCATGGATTGGGAGGTTTGACAGGAGTCGGTGAAATGTATGTTCTAATGTCTGCTTTGGCATGGTTTCTATGGTTGAAATACCCTTCGTAATGCCATAACAACAGCATGAATTAAATTTACTGTTGGTTGACTGAGCTACTATTAAATGGCAAATACTTGCTTAGATGTTTAAGAACAATTGTGATGGTGAATGTAAATGAAAACGTTTTGGTGTGTAAAGTAACAAGCAAGCAATTGTCAGTTTTGGACTGAATTCCATGTCTGTTTTTTCTTTGTTCTGACTCTCTACTCTGAGGTCAACTTTACCATTCATTCTTTAGGTCTTGGTAACTTATCAGTCTTAAGTTGTCTTCTGTCACCCTTTCTTTCTTTCTCTGATATCAGCCATGGTTAGACTTGACAAGGGATGGGCTCCATCAAGTTACAAATTGCTCAAGACATTTATGAAAACACCTATTACTCTATCAGCAGCTGAAGGCCCACAGTATGGCAACAACAACCTTCGTAAATTTTTTAATATTTCAACAAAAGCATACATATTTTCTGCATTTGAATTTAATTTACCAGCGACCATAAATAATTGTACTTAGTTCTTTAAGCTAAACAACTACAACTTAAAGCAAATAATTTGGTTCAGTTGTCTACAAAACCTGCTCAGATACATGTTTCTTTTACTCCTGGTACACAACATATTGGAGAGAAGCTTCTTTTGAGTGATTTTTGTCTAATTTTCTGCATTCAAAGCAATTAGATCATAGACTCTTCTGGAAAATTATTTATTGATCTGCTGAATAATAAATACCAAATGCTCAATATTTTCTATTTAGTTTTAATATTTAATTTCTTTCTAATGATTGCACATGATATTCTAGTGACTGCAGTTAATAGTCGAAGTACAATGTTGGACAGCATTTCATCTCTATAATTTACCATTTCTATTTTTTTTTTTTTCCTAGAGATAAACTGTTCTTATATCATTTGTATTTATGAATTTTAGACAATAGTGAATGTTTGTATAGCTAATTATAGTATTTAAAGAGACAATTGAAAATTGGTTTGAGAGATGGCATTTTATGCATGCTCCTTTTACATTTATGCTAGTTTCAATCATTGGACTGTGGCCATATGAGGGCACACCTTGAATTCAGTCAAATAAATCCTAAGTTATTT
The DNA here is from genome assembly GCF_046866305.1 of Octopus bimaculoides. NCBI lineage: Eukaryota > Metazoa > Mollusca > Cephalopoda > Octopoda > Octopodidae > Octopus > Octopus bimaculoides. The sequence goes on from NC_142928.1 coordinate 137,819,490, forward strand.
TTTTTTTTTGCCTCAGTTTTACCAAATGATTAAGGTCTTGTGAGCTGGTGATGTGGAGGGCTTGTGAATTGGTGACATGTCATATAAAGACATAGAATGGAGAACATGTATACACACACACACACACACACACACAGCCTTTCGCATAGTTAGTTCAAGTCTATAGATGCATGTCCAAAATGTTGCATTGTGTGACTGAACCTGAAACCACTTTGTTTTGAACCAAACTTATTAATCACACAGCAGGGAAGTAAATGAGAATTTAGCATGGAATATTGGTTTGTCTGTTGATATAAAAATGATTCAATGGGTGGTATTTATGTAAAATCTAGGGAAATAATTATTGAATCAAAAAATGGTTCATGAATTGAACAGTATTCCATATATTGAAATTGAGTAGCTTTCATATTTTAGTTGAATGTAGCCCACTAGCCACTTTTCTTCCCCATCATCTCTTATTTGATGAACATAATTATTTATACTGGTGTGTGGGGGGGGGGGGGTGCGTGTGCGTGCGTGTGCGTGTGTGATAGCATGGAAATGTACGTTAAATGATAGTGTCTGTTTGAGTCCCACTTTTCCATAGTTACATAGGTCAGTTTGAAGCAGATATTCTATGGCTGGATGCTCTGCCTGTTACCAACCCTCACCTGTTTCCAAACAGTTAATATTTCCTCACAACCAGGCATGTTCGTGCAGGATATTGGAAATGGCACTGATTCTATGATAGTGGCAATAATTTACAACTAAAGTGGCGATGTTAAAGCACACATATGCATGTTTCCATTTGCCAGATCCACTCACAAGGCTTTCGTTGGCCCAGAGCTATAGCAGAGAAGACACCCAATGTGCCACACAATGAGACTGAATCCAGAACCCGTGGTTGGGAAGCGAATTTCTTGTCACACAGAAGCAGCACAAATACTCCATCAGTTGTCAATTTAAGGATATTTGTGGTTTTGATGCCTTAAGACATTGCTACTAACTTCAATGGATTCAATTGCCAGATATGGCTGCTAGGGATTGATGCAATAGATAACACACACAAACTAATGAGAAGAAAAATGTAGTTAAGTGACTGGAACAGAAAGCATGGAAAAAATTTCATTAGAACAAAATGTGTGTGTGTGTGCATGGTGCATATTTGTGTGTGTAATATGCACAGTGCTTGTGCCATGTAAAAAGCACTGCTCACCTCGCCTGTACTTGTGCCTCGTAAAAAGCACTAAGCCCACTCTGAGTGGTTCGTGTTAGGAAGGGCATCCAGCTGTAAAAATCCTGCCAAAGCAGTCACAGAAGTCTGGGCCGGCTTTGGCCTGGCCAGCTCTTGTGGTACTGTTCCACCCATGCTAGCATTGAAGACAGATGTTAAACAATGATGATGATAGTCATCCTGCATATATGTAGTGTATGTGTGTACACAAACAACTTTTGTTACTCTTTCAGAATTAAAATACTGACTACTCACTATATTTTTAGTTTGCTTGGGCCATGGTGTCCCATATATGACTGAAATGTGAATCATGATCTAAAAGACTTCACCAGGTGGTGCTGTTAAGTTAGACATGACTTGGGCCAATGCTGGCTGAAACCTATCGAAATCATTAGTTAGATGTAATTTTCCTTTTGTTTTTATTCCTCTTGTCTCCCCCCCCCCCGTACTACTCAGCTTCATATTATATCTATATACTCTATACTTTGTCTTTTATGTATTTTTGTGAAGTATATCTTGAGCATAGACATGCCATGAATGTCTATCCATAAATACATAGTATTGTATAATAGTCAATGACCCTTGAAGTGATGATGGATTACTATGTTACTAGTGTTTATACATTAGTTTCTACACACTTTAACATCACTGTGACAAAAACAAAAAACAAAAGCCCACTTGACAGCCATTGTAATTCCGGAAATTGAGTCCTGTATTTGCTTGGTTTTTATGGCAATTTCTTTATTTTAATTTTTCTTTTTTTATTCAATTACATTAAAAAAAAAACTCTTTGGTTCGTTTTCATGTAGGGACACCAATTGGAGGCATTGTTGATGTGCTACCATACATTGTCAGAAGACAATACAGAGTATATGCATTGTACTTTGGGAAAAGCTTTTATTTGAAGTATAGTGTGTGACTGACTGACTGCTATACATTCAGGAATATTAAATTACTAGCTAGATAATGGCATTTAGTGGAAACATTTGTTTACCTAAGCATTGTGCATATCTGTACATATGCGTGTGCATGCATACACACTTAAGCGTGCACACTCACATATTTGGTAGAACAAGCAAGTGAAACAGAACTCAATGTATACTTAATTTTCAATCGGTAGAAATTTATAGAAGTAGCTCAAGGGCCATGTGTTTCATTCACAGCACTTATCAAACTCCGCATCCTTTGTCATTTAACTTTCTGCCAATTAGAAATAAAATTTGTGTATGCATGCATATATATATATATCTTCTGAAGAAGAGCTTTGCTTGAAACATGAAACCACCTTTCTTTCCTTCCCTGAGCATCTGCTAATACTTTACATGTATCACGTCCTTGTGTTGTTTTTTGTGTGTTCATTTTTTTATTATATATATATATATATATATATATATATATATATAAAATTTTCATAGTTGGAATGATATCTTTGGAGTATTGATTGCTATAGCCAGATTCTTACTCTATGGAATGGTGCATTGCAATCGATCTCTCACTCACAATGCTTACGTATTCTGGTTAAGCTGAAAATGATTATGTAAATCCCCAAACCCATTCTTAGGTGATTAGATGATCTGCTAATAAAGTTTGTTAAAGTAATGAGCATTTCTGGGTTTCACAGTAATTGAACATAGTTTATTTTTCCCAATAAATCATTAGTATATATATATATATATATATATACATATATATATATATATATATATATATATATATATGACATGTACAGAATTCTCTTTAGATAATTTTTGTTCTGAGTAATCATTGTAATTATTTTCTTGCTAGGACAGTATTTTTTTTTAATACTTTTGCATATAACAGGGCTGCAATATTGCTAGCCATTTATAATTTTATTTAAAAGTAATGAAAAGGAATTATGTAATTTCTCTCCAAAGAAAATTAGGAAATGTTTCCATTCATAATATACTGAAGTTAGTGTAAAACATACTATAAAACATCTACTATCCTATCCAGTAATTTTCATATTTTCAGTTATCTATAGAACATTTAATGCTTTCATTTTGCTTTCAAAGTTTACATTGAATTATAGGTTATTTGAAAAATTGTCAAATTGTGTAGCTTTTCACAAATAGATAAAACTATTTGAAATCAATTGCAGTTATTAATCATGAAACACATCAAAAGCAGATTCTGAAGTCATTTTAAATGTATAACTCATGCTTTATGAACTTTTAAATTGACATCAGATGAAATTGAGAATTAGTATATAATTGGAGATAGATTTCCCATTTTGATTTACTTTGAATATAGATGCATCAATAACATTAATATCCTTCTCTAAAAATTATGAATATGTTCAGGGTGTTTTTCTCTAAGAAGTACATAAAATTGCTCCCTCAGTATTTTACTTGTGGTAAATTTCTTGTAGAAAGTTGAAATTGTAAAGAGTTGAACTTTGGAACTAGATACTAAAATGCATAAATCATTTCACCTGACACATAATTACTTGCTCATATATATGTACCATATTTACCTTTGTAATATATTGATCAAAATCTTTTCATGTGTTTGTATTCCTTAAAATCCATTGTAAAGCAAATATTTCAACTATTGTACTGTTGAACAAAAGGTTTTCTTTTTTTGCCTAAAATCACTTCCACTGCATTTCTTATTTCTTGTCTCTGCTCTATCAATGCAAGGGAATTATTTTTCATGTTGTACAATAACTTGCAAGCAAACACATCCATACAAAAACATGTAATGAATATACAAGATTTAGACACAAAGCATATGTATGAAAAATGGAAAAAAAAAAGCAATACATACATTTAAGGTGTGTGTGTGTGAGATCATATATTTGTTTTCAGTGCATGTATATGATAGCTGAATCTATTACATTTTAAACACGTTAAACATCTTCATTGCTTGTGCCAATTAGATCATGAAAAACACAGCAGTCATTCAAAAACACAACTTCACTTAAATACTTCTTTGGTGTCAGTTTTCATTGCACTAATTGAGACCTGGTCACTGACATGATTCCATTGCAACTGGTTTGTGGTGAGGCTTGTAGTTACTGTATCCATGGTTCAGGGTTATAAATATTTTTTCTTATGTGTAGGTTAATTGTTTTGGATGTCATTGCTTAGTGTTCTTAATGAGTCATTTAACTCGGTATTTGATTCTAATTCATATATCTTCACCCTATCTCAGGCCAACTCACTTGCCAGACAAGTCCAACTTACGTGTGTGTGTGTGTGTGTGTGTGTAAAACAAAGCCAAATCTTTGAAATCACTCTCAATGCTATTATTTAAAAATAATACTTTTCTACCCTGCAAAACTTTCGAGTAACCCATCAGATTAATGTAAAATTATTATAACTGAACATAAAAATGAAAACTCGTATCACATGGTATATATATTTATATATATAAAATCATAACACCAACCACCTTAGAGAGAACTGGGTGCTTTTGCATGGCACCAACAAGGTCTGTTTTTGCATTGGACCCTCTAAGTTTGATAACTGATTTATAATCATAAAAATGTTTTATCACTATCATCATGAATAGTAAAACACTTAATTTTATAATTTATAAGCCAGTTATCAAAATTGGAGAGAGTGCAATGCCAAAACAGACCTCACTGGTGCCATGTGTAAAGTACTTAGCCTACTTTGTAAAGTGGTTGGTATTAGGAAGAGGGACATCCAGCCATAAAAGGCATGACAAAACGGACAGAGGCACTTGGTGCTGTCTTCTCCCTAGCCAGCTCTTGTCAAACTGTCCAACTCATGCCAACATGGAAACAGATGTCAAATGATGAATGTTCATCTGGAAAGGCTTTGTCTACATGTTATAATTAAATGGAAAAATGCGATCATAAAGAGTCATTCTTAAGATTATAAAGCTGGAAAAGTACAGGACAAGTTATTACAAAGTATAAGTCAGGCTATTACTTCTAGTAAATTAAAGAATAGGAAACTTTTTACTTAAAATATTGCAGCAACGAATGCCACTTCTTCTAATTTATCGCTCTTTACATTTCTCATCTTTGAAATTTATTGTACAAAACTGTTCAGCTAATTTGTGAGTTTGTCTAATTAGTCACTTTTTTATGTATTTAAGGTAGTAAATTAGCCAAATTCTATTTAAATAACTAGTGTTATTTGTAAACTATAATAAAATGTTTTTTTTAACTTTAGCTGCAATATTTTAAGTAAAAAGTTTCTTATTCTTTACTTTACTAGAAGTAATCTTATCCTATACTTTTACAGGTGTAATAACTTGCCCTGTACTTTTCCAGGTTTATAATCTTAAGTATGACTTTTCATGCTCGCATTTTTCCATGTAATCTATGATTTTTCCAGGCATTGCTGTTATAAGAAAATAATGTCAATTATTTAAAATTTTACCTCATAGAATACTAAAAGATAATATTTCAATTTTTCCATGTAAGTGATGATAATATATAAATTAAACACAAAAAGAATTGAAATATGTTGTGATTGAATTATTTGATATTACCCATCCACACCAAATTAATGGCAGATATTTTTACCATCTTGGTTGCACCATGGCTCAGCAAAAGTTACAAACAAGATCCCAAAACCATCAGTTACCAGGCTCACCTTAAGTAACCTAATTTTGCAATATTATGTCACAAGAATTCATTCAACGCAAAAAAAAAAATTTCCAATGATTCCAGGATTGAGGAGGGGACCCCCGCCTCATTTTTTCTGAACCAAAATAAGGGATTTGCAGCATATTAGGAAGTCAGGGTACTTGATTACATGCAAAAAATTGAATTATTTTTTTTTCTTAGTGAAAATTGTGCAGGGGTTAATATAGAAATTGCCCATAATGTTATTTAGCCTCAAATCAACCCTAATGCTGCAAACATATCATCAAAGACCTTCCGACCTTCAGCAAACTGTCTTTTTAGGGATAATCTAGGACATTACATACAATGGCCATATGATTTAGGTAGGGGGATATTTTGACTTCTATTTTTAGCGTGTCGAGCAACCAGGTAGAGGCTCCTTCATTGGTGCGAGGTGAGTTTTTTTTTTTACACATATATGTAATATGTATATATATCATTGGCAGAAGTTAGAGGAAATCAAAAGCTGAGAGTTTTGTGTATTGGCACTTATCAAACCTGAATTTGTCCATTGTCACCCTGTAACTTCTGATGAAATAACTTCTGAAATACAGAATTTTGTCAAAAAACGTTAATAGTAAATTCTGTTCTATGTGACACATTCTAACCAGTATCGGAAGTTTGAAAGTGTTTAGTTAAAAAAGATTAATCAAATAATCTGTACGTCAAAGTCAACCTCAACTGTTTTTCTAATTTTTGTTCAATGCAACTAACGATTCTGAATTCCTCGTGCATGTTTCAATCATTTAAGCCTAAGAAAAGTATACTTTTAATTTAAAATTTAAAAAATTTATGTTAATTGAAGATGAATTTCTGCCTTACTGCCCACCTTGAGGTCTGACATATCTTGATGTAGCTTTTTTTCTACTGAGCCAAATCTCAACCTATTTATGCAAAAGTGTAGCTGAGGAGGTGTCTTCTTTAAAACTATTAACAGTTTGCAATTTATTTGAGAACTGAATTAGTGGTGAATCTTGGAAGATGCTGCGATTGATGAAATGGTGGACTTAAGAATATATTCAACCACTATTGTTTTGTCTTTGAATCGTCAGGCTTTAAATATACATACATATAGTGTGTGTGTGTGTGTGTGTGTGTGTGTGTGTGTGTGTGTGTATTCAATAAGACATTCAATACTTCATTTCATTTTACTATTTATATTATATATTCCATATTCTATATCCTTCATTAATTTTATAAGAATATAAATAAAACATAAAAAACAGAGTTGGAACTCTTTTAAATAATATATTCCTCTATACACGATCATACAAAACCCTTTATATTTTTTTAATTTTTATTCATATACATATATATATATATTGTGTGGTGTGCTGTTCTGTAGTATAAAACAAGGCAGAAACTTTGAAATCGCTCTCAATGCTATTATTTAAAAATAATACTTTTGTACCCTGCAAAAGTATAGAGTAACCCATCAGATTAATGTAAAATTATTATAACTGAACATAAAAATGAACACTCATATCACATGGATGGATATATATATATATATATATATATATATATATATATATAATATATAACCAACAACCTTTGAGAGGACTGGGTGCTTTTGCATGGCACCAACACGGGCTGTTTTCGCATTGGACCCTCTAAGTTTGATAACTGATTTCATCATCGTTATGATTTATAATCATAAAAATGTTTTATCACTATCCTGGATAGTAAAACACTTAATTTTATAATTTATAAGCCAGTTATCAAAATTAGAGGGTGCAATGCCAAAACAGACCTCACTGGTGCCATGTGTAAAGTACTTAGCCTACTTTGTAAAGTGGTTGGTATTAGGAAGGACATCCAGCCATAAAAGGCATGACAAAACAGACAGAGGCACTTGGTGCTGTCTTCTCCCTAGCCAGCTCTTGTCAAACTGTCCAACTCATGCCAACATGGAAACAGATGTCAAATGATGAATGTTCATCTGGAAAGACTTTGTTCACATTATAATAAACAACTTTCATTTTGTCTTTGAATCGTCAGATTTTAAATATACATACATATAGTGTGTGCACACATGCATGTGTAACTTGTGAAGTTAAGATATTCTCTGAATATAGTAAACCTCCTTGCAAAAAGATAATTTAACCAGTTACTGTGAAAATTATTACACAGCAAAATGTTGTGTAATCCTAAAGAATCTAGTGTGAGAGTATTTGACTGATAGGCTGGCAAATGTTACACAAGAATTTACTCCTTTTTGTTTCTTTTATGTATTGCCTACTCTTTGCCTTTTTTCTCCTACTCTTGTTGTGGCCCTTGCTTCTGAGTTAGCTTCTGAGTTAGTTTCTCATATCATACTATACCACTTATGTATTCCCAACTTATCTCTCTGCTTTTCATCATCCACTTTATGTCCATCCCTTACCTGCATCCTGTACAAGTCCCTTCCCAATTCATCCTTCCCAGGATGTTGGCTTTCTTGAATTATGTTCCTGCACATTTTTTCTGCATCTGTCAACTTAAAATGTTGAACTTTAATAGCACTACTCTCGCTTCTCTTAACATGATTGTAAAGGTTATATGCACATCCACTTCATCCAAACTAAATATAAGTTTGATCTAATAACTTCAATGAACCTTTAAATTAGGTTTAGATCATTGATGTGGTTATATGCTTTGATAAAATATGCAGATTACTTCATAGAAATCATTTATTCAGCTTTTGTCTTTATTACTTTAGTTTCTTTTTTTTTCTTTTCTTTTTAATCTCAAAGTAACTGATTTTCTGGATGTTACAGAAGCAAATTTTTCCAATGATTCCTGACAACTTCTGTAAATAATCAAATCAATTATTGGAAAGATAAACAATTTAAGTGTTTATATTTGAAAACTAAAATCCATTACAGACACTATGAAAAAATTAAATTCTTTTGGAGTAGTACTTTTTTATTTCTGAAGAAAATATAAAAAGGTAAAAAAACTATCAGCAAAAATTCTCATCAATCTTTCATATTTACATCATTTATTCACTCATCTTATTTCATCAGAATTGCCTAGATATTTTTGGTTTTTCCTTTTTATCTGTAAATCATCAAACATGAACAATACTTAAGTATAATATTCGTTCTTTTCAATTTCATTTCATCACATGTTGTTTTGCTTCATGTTCTTACTTTGTTTCAAGCACATAATATGTATTGATTTAACTCTCTCAAGTGTTGGCTGTATTTTATAAAATGCCTGGTTTGTATTAGCTAAGCCGTTGTGGGATGTATTTACTCAATGCATTTACCAGCTGAGAAACTTGCGTATTCTCTTTGCTATTGATAATTATTTTTTCCCTTGTTAGATTAATAAATTTCATAACGTAACACTTAGACACACACTCACACACACTCCATATGGTTTTTTTCATATATTTCAAAAGCATGTTTGCATGTTGAATAGGCTAAAATTCCAATGTTTTTTCCTCTTTCTGTTGATTTTCATGAGATGTTAGTGGGAAGATTGGGGAAAAGTTAGAAATTCTGGCATTTTCAACATAAATAAATGGAAAATCTTTCCCAACTGAATTAGTGCCTTTTTTTTCTTTCTCCCCATGATATTTAATAACCAACTGATTGTCTTTTTGTTTGTTCTTTAGCAATACAAAGAACCCAAAATAGCATATATTCTTTTCCCTTAGCATATTCTTAAGGATATTTGTAGATTATTAAAGGCTTTGGATAAAGTCCTTCTGGTTTTAATTTCACAGTAATTGTTGCAAACTTGGTTTATATTATTTTTTTCATTCTTTATGACTTTTGCATATTCTTTGCATTTCTGGTCAGCAAATATTTGAAGAGCAGTTTTACATTTTCTTTTCACAATTTTATCTTTTCTTGTCTGTTATGATTTGGTTTTGAGTAAAAAGTATAAAATTATACAGAAAAAGGTTTCAAAGAAATATCTGAATATGAAACGGAACAAATAGAAGTTTCTAGAGTCAGTAACTACAATTTGCTTTAAGAATTTTGTGTTCTTGTTCAAGATTTTTATTTTGTTTTTTCTGTAATTTTGAAAAATATATTTGTAAATAGTTTTCCTACTTTCATAATTTTAATGCTCTCTCTTCCCGATTTTACAATTGACTTAGTGAATTTATTGACTCTGAATCCCTTTCGAATTACCTTCTTGCTTGTCTTTTCTCCATTCTGCAACAATTCAAATTAAATATTTAATCATGCTAACATCAGTCTTAAAAATAGTCCACATAAACATATGCACTCGCTTGCTCACTCCTCTCTGGACTCTTTAAACTAAGGAAATGATGATGTAGACAAGTGATGACAATGTTTCTGATTTATATTGAAGGCTTGCAATTTTGAGAGAAGGGTCAATTGGTACCATAGATCCTAGTACTTCACTGTAAAGAGATGGCATTTTTCTGGCACTCTGATTTTTCCAGCTCAATGCCTTAATAAAATATAAACTGTGATATTTGATCTTCAACTTGAAGTTAGGCATGTATTGAATCTGTGTTTATTTTCTTTGTGTCTTGACTTAAAATACACATTTTTCCCCCTTAACATTATTTCATATAAAATTAGTGACCTAATACAGAATAATTGAATAAATAATTGTTGTCTTTGACTCAATTTCTGATATAATCTAAGGAGTAACCCATTTCCTGTTATTACAAGTGGTGTTACTCTGAAGAATTGTCATTTGGCTTATGAATTTTTTTTTATTTTTGATTAGTTGAAGAAATATGTAGATTAGAGATTAAGTAGAATTTTATGTGTGCATGCGTGTGTGTATGCGCGCGTCTACTTCACGCATGTACACTCTCACACACTTCTAAATTTGAAGTTTTTACACATGAAATTAAACTTCATGTTATTTAAGTGTACTTTCATTGAAGTAGTACATGCACATCATCATGATCACTTAAGCATTTGCTTTCCTATGCTCGCATGGGTTAGATGAGGCAGATTTTCTCTGGTTGGATGCCCTTCCTGTTGCCACCCCTTATTCTGCTTCCAAGCAAGGTAATATTTTCCCATGCCCAAACATGTTTTTGCAGAATATTGGAAATGAATGGCATTCATTTATTAATCATGTGATGTCAGCATAAGGACGGTCACATGCACGCATGCACATGCACATACATTGACATGATCATTGTAAATGTCATGCATTTCCCTTATCCTGTGAAAGCTGATCTGACCATGAGAAAATATTAGTTAGCTTGGAAACCGGTACTGAGTTCTTCAGTTCAATATTAAACTATATATAAACTTGGTGCATGCATGCATGCAAATGGGTTTCTTCTGATTTGTCTACCCAATCCACTCATAATGCTTTGGTTGGCCTGTAGCTATAGAAGACACTTGTCCAAGGTAATTTGCAGTGTAACTGAACTGGAGTCCATGTAGTTGTGGAAGTGAACTTCTTAGCCATGCCTGTGTCTATATAGCTATGTGTTTTTATTATAGTATTGAAATATATTAGTCATGTGAGTGATAGCTAGACATGTTGGCAAGAAACGCATGAAAATATGTATATTTTTAGTTGTTTTTGATAGATGTAAATTCTTAAGCTTTTTTTTTTTGATTGTGGGGTGAGGTTGGTTCTTGCCAGAATTTTTAAAGTGTTGCTTAGTTTATTTCATTTTTTTCAAAAAATTCTTTTGCTTACAACTTGATCAGAAACTTAACACAGCTCCTTGAAATATTGGTATTTCTAGTTCATGCATTTTCTTTCTGTTTTGCTTCAAAAAGAATAACTCTTTGAACTTCTGTCATGCATCAAGCAACTGTAAATTTACTTGATTTTTCTCAAGCATTCTATTAAGTTCAGTTATACTAGTTATTGATTTCATTGACATGGTAGTTTTTTTTCTTTTTCAACCTTCATTTTAGGACATGTAGTTCATTACCTGTCATCAATATTAGGTAATCAATATAGTTTATGGAAGTAGATACCTGCCAATTTCCCATTTTTTTTTCTGTTTGCATTTGTTCTTCAGTAGCATTCATGAACCACGAACTGGTTTTTTTTACTTGTCTTGAATAAATTTAATATGGTTTTTAGCTCTTACAAATTACCACTATCTGATTCTCTTTCAAACATATACTCCTGGTTTCATTATAACCTATATTTACACTCCTCCATCACAGTTGTTTGGTATGAAACTTGAACTTCCGTGTATGAATTACTGTTTATATTTTCAGCTTTGACTTAATTATTAAGGATTTTAACAGGCTAAGGGTTAATCTTTGGTGGTAGACTTTATCTATTGCCCAGTTTAACACCACTTCCAAGATGCTTTTGTCTCTTCTATTGCAAGTATTTGGTTCAGAGGTTAGGTTTGAGGTCATGGCCTTCCCACTAATCTTTGGAGGCTCTGTTTTCCCTCCTTATGAAAATGACAAGAGAAAAAGAGGTATGCTTCTCTGGATCACTAAATATTTAGCAAATGTCATTATATTCAAGTTTAATTTTCATGTTTAATGTTTGGAACAGTTGGTGACAGCTAATCTCTAGTTTACATTTGACTATAAGATGGCAGTAGTTGTCATTTTACTATTGATTTTCTGTTTTCTTCTTGTGGTAAGGCATTGAATGTATTCTTGTTTACAGCTGTTTCAAGCTAATTTGATTTGTTCATTTGATATTAATCTTGAGGCTTTGAAATTCTTCAGGCAATTGTTTTCCATTGCCTGAAACATTTAGCATCTCTATAGAATGTGAGAGGCCTTAATCCTTCTTAAATTGGTTAGAAGTTTCTCAATAGATCTAGACAAATTCTCTTGGAGTTTCCATGATTTAAACTGTCATTAAAATTTCCAGACTTAGGATAAGCAGATGAAAACTAAACTGTTGGAAAGCCATTTATTATAGACTTTAATCCGAGGACAGCCTTCCTTTTCATGTTCATTTTTGATATTCTGCTGGTTTATTAGTATAAAACCATGATAGTATTTATCATTATTGCCTTTTTGAAGTTAATAGGAATTGACAAGTTTTAATTTTTTTTTATGCCGAATCTTTGTTTTATTATGCAAATAAACAAGATTGTAACCATCAAGTGTTTTATTACTGTGTCACTGTGGAATTATTTAGTGCTTCTTTATTTCTATTTTATTTTTAAATTGATCATAATTTTTGTGTTGGAGTGTTGCAATCATTTAGACAAACTGCTGCATTTTATTTTTGATACATAGATTTTACATCTTTCTGTGAAAATGGAAATTGGCTTACTGACATATATAGGCATATGTGTACATAAACAAGAATATGCATATATATATATATATATATATATTTATTTATATATGGGTGCACATACAAAACATTTAATGTCTATCTTCCTGTGCATGCATGGATTAGATGGAACTTGTTGAGCCAGATTTTTCAAGTCTCCTTCCTTCCTTTCCTGTCTCCAACCCTCACCTGTTTTCAAGAAAGGTAATATTTTCCCATAGCTAAACATGCTTTTTGTGGAAGATTGAAAATGAACATCATTCCCCTACAAGATGCACATGTATGTACATGAACATACACATGCATGCATGCACATACATGCACACAATGAGTTTTTCAGTTTTTGTCTATTAAATCCACTCACAAGGCTTTGGACTTCATCATAATTTCCTTAGAACTGTTATACATGGTACTAAGGCATTGTCAAAAATGATTTCATAAATTGGACACTCTTAGTTATAAGAGAAACTGGCTCTTGGATTCCATCTTTACATTGTAACATCCACTTTTCCATGCTTACATTGATTGAAAGGAATTCTGTTGAGATGAATTTTTTACAGCCAGATGCTCTTCTTGTTACCAACCCTTGCTTGTTTCCAAGTAATGTAATAGTTTCCCAATAACCAGACATCTTCATCAGAAGAATTGAAACACTGCTTGCATGACTGACATTCATTTGGACTTCTTTTCATGATGAACTTTGTTTCTAACTATCAAATCCATCAAAAAGCTCTTGTTGGCCCAAGGTTAAAGAAAACCCTTGCCAGAAGTGGCACATAGTGGGAATGTACCTGAAACCATGCGGTTGAGAAGCAAACTTTTTAACATACAGCTGTTGCATTGACAACTTCCTTGGTAGAAATTGAGCCCTAAAAGAAAATGTGTACACTGCTAATTAATCTCCCATAATGTCTGTAATTAGACTGTAGTCAGATACAATGTATCCTGTAGAAATCTCCTTTGGTTTTTTTTTTCTTTTTTTTTTTACCTTAAGCTGAAATTTTTACTATTTCATTTGACTTTCTTCTCTGGTGTATAGAAACCGTTCACAATTTTTACACTTTTTATAAAAGAAATAAGTTCATCTTCTGGTTTTGTGGTAACAATGATGTTAATTTACTTCTACCATCAGACCACTTTCCTCTTAGCTATAACTTTGGCACAGTTCTGCTAACATGGGTGACATAACATTCTTTAAAAAAAATATTGTCTTACATAACAGTAACACAATAATAATGGAGTATATAATTGCATTGGTTAACAAGTACTTCCAAGAAAGATTTCTGCCAGAAATCAATATAATCTATGATTCGCTCATATTTACTTATTATTTACAAGTATGCATGTTGTTGGATACTATTTACTGTTCTTATTTTAGTTATTGACTTTTCTTTCTCTGGAATATGATTTCTATGTTGGATCTGACAACTCGCTCTAGCTATTTGAAAACTTCATTGATTTTAATCATCTTAGTTTTCCCACCTTCCCAATATAACCACTGAATAATTTTAAATCAGTGCATTCTTGTTGGCATTTACAAGGTGGTATTTTAGTAACAAGGAAGAATATTCCAACCCCTTACTTAACAGCACTTAACAACTAAGCTGGTCTAGGATAGTCTGTTTTTTTTTTTTTTTGGTTTTTCTTTTCTTGAATATAGTTTTACAAAATGCTGGTAGTAAGACAGCTATTTCTCTATGCTTTACTAATTCTTCTCTTAAAATAAACATCAATCTTGTGAAAATAAATTTGATGCTCAGAAAGAGAAAATTACGTAAAGCTAAATATTTCAGAATTTCATACACTGTAGTTTTGAAATTCTAATTTTACTTCACTCAAATATACTTTATTTTATGTGTGTATTCATTTGCTTATTTCATGCTCAATAAGTACTAGTGATACACAACTGATTACAGCACTTATCTCTTGCAGTTCTTAAGAGGGAATTCTTTTTTTTTTTTTTTGTTTCAATTGGCTTCATTTTTTTTCTCTTATCTAAATTCTAGAAATTCAAGGAAAATTAACAAAAAAGCAAAAGTATTTTGATATTGAATCTGGTTGGGTCATTAACTTGCATATCTATTGGCCAAAAGGTTGTTAGATCAGATCAGTTCATCAGCACCAGCTGTTTTCTTTGTAATGGTAGTTCTTAATTACTTTAAATCATTTGCCTATAAACAGGTTTTGTATGTTCATCTTGTAAGTACTGGTGTCTTCTTTATGACTAAGGTTTAATTTAATATTGAACCATTTTATGATCTACAGGAATGGAATGGTAACGCTTGATAGATTATCTGCAAAATATTAGAAACAGAACTTAGATAGCTTTCAAATTTATGACAGCAATAAATTTAAAATGTGGTATTTCATTTGTGTTTGAAAACTTTAGACTTTAGTATAAATCTCCTTTACCTGTCATTCAGTGCTTTTGAAGATTTCATGGGGTACATAGTCAATGCCAAAGTGATCCCCAGAAAAGTTGGTTTCTACAGTACTGTAACCCAAAGAGTGGAGGCGCAATGGCCCAGTTGTTAGGGCAGCGGACTCACGGTTTCGATTCCCAGACTGGGCGTTGTGAGTGTTTATTGAGCGAAAACACCTAAAGCTCCACGAGGCTCTGGCAGGGGATGGCGGCGAACCCTGCTGTACTCTTTCACCACAACTTTCTCTCACTCTTTGTGCCTGTAATTCAAAGGATCAGCCTTGTCACACTGGGTCACGCTGAATATCCCCGAGAACTACGTTAAGGGTACAAGTGTCTGTGGAGTGCTCAGCCACTTGCATGTTAATTTCACGAGCAAGCTGTTCCGTTGATCAGATCAACTGGAAACCTCGACGTCGTAAGCGATGGAGTGCCAACAACAATAACCCAAAGAAACATTTCACAGTTATACAGTTTCTGCTATTGTTTTTAGCAGTGAATTATGCATCTGATACTATCTGCTGTCTATCTAGTGAATTAGACCACTTTAAAGTCGTGCTTTGGTTATGCACAAATCGGTTTTTTGTTTTTTTTCCATAAAGGCAGGAATGTTTATTTTAGCTTGTATTTATTGAAAATCAAATTTGATTTTTGTAAAATATGAAATACTCAAATCTAATGTTTTTAAGTTTGTAGTTGTGATTCAGCAAACTTATGATCAAAGGAACCCCAGCTTTGAGCATCCTTCCTCACACCTAGAATTTTTAGGCAATTTTTTTTTTTTTTTGGTAACTACAATATCTAATGTATTAAGGTAAAAGCAGCAGTCAAGACTTCCTGTCCTAAGTACAGCATTTAGCTTAAAAAAAAAAAAAAGGTAGGACACATATATTGTAGTTTGTGCGTACCTCTTAAAAACTAACGATTGCTCTTCCTTTTATCAGAACAGCTTCCTGAGGCTGAACATCGTTTCAATTGATAAGCCATTGATTTATTTCTCTCTTTTCCTTTTATTGACAGAAAGTTGTGGTCAACATACCAGAAATACATGAAGGGAGATTGTATTCCCTTCAATAGTATCCGCGATGCATTCAATGAACTCAACATTTATCCATCACTTACTCAGGGTAAGTACTAAAGCCATTACATCATTTCAATCCTTTCTCATTCCCTAATGTTGTCTCTCCCATTCATATTTAACTAGCTTCATATATCTACTCACACTTTAACTTTCTATTTTGCCATTGCTCTCGCTCTCCACCCCGTCTCTCTCTCTCTCTCTCCACCCCGTCTCTCTCTCTCTCTACCCCGTCTCTCTCTCTCTACCCCGTCTCTCTCTCTCTACCCCGTCTCTCTCTCTCTCCACCCCGTCTCTCTTTCTCTCCACCCCGTCTCTCTCTCTCTCTCTCTCCCCGTCTCTCTCTCTCCCCGTCTCCCCCCCCGTCCCCCCCCGTCTCCCCCCCACCGTCTCCCCCCCACCGTCTCCCCCCCACCGTCTCCCCCCCACCGTCTCTCTCTCCACCGTCTCTCTCTCCCCCGTCTCTCTCTCCCCCGTCTCTCTCTCCCCCGTCTCTCTCTCCCCCGCCTCTCTCTCCCCCGCCTCTCTCTCCCCCGTCTCTCTCTCCCCCGCCTCTCTCTCCCCCCGCCTCTCTCTCCCCCCGCCTCTCTCTCCCCCCGTCTCTCTCTCTCTCACCCCGTCTCTCTCTCTCTCACCCCGTCTCTCTCTCTCTCACCCCGTCTCTCTCTCCCCCGTCTCTCTCTCTCTCTCCCCGTCTCTCTCTCTCTCTCCCCCATCTTTCTCTCTCCCTGTCTCTCTCTCTCTCCCCCATCTTTCTCTCTCCCCGTCTCCCCCCCACCCCCCTTCTCGTTCTCACCTTTTGTTCTTTTTCTGTTCCCACATGTTTGCTGCTGGAAATTTTAAAAATAAAATAAAATATTACAAACCCATGGACTTTATTTACCAACCTCAATTTACATTATGCCTTACAGTTTCTTTAATCATCTAACAGCGCCTTGTTTGAACAGTGACTAAACATATGTATGTGTGTGTGTGTGTACTTAGATTGTCAGTAATTTTGTCTTTTTGAAGGTACATTAAAGTTACTGTACTTAGAAATCTTGGCAATACATCATCTTGAAATAAAAGACTGTGTGCTATAATGTGCACTAGGAATAAATTACACATTGAAATTTTAGCTTTTGCTAAAATTTGTCTTTTTACATGATTTTCCAATAAGCAAACAAAATAAAATTTTAAAATTAAGTAAACACTGAATAATACTTAATTAGATAGAAATCAATTAAAAAAGTATAGGAATTATATTAAAAGCAGATGATTATCAGATTGTTTTCAATCTCTTAAATCTTCTCTGATCACAAAAGCGAGAATAATGAGAAGTTGTGATGATCATACTTTTACTAAGGCATTGTCAAAATATGCACCTGTTGTTGTGCATGTTAGAAAAGAGGTATTTTTGTCTTGTCATTTAAAAAAGATCTTTTCCAAATTTGTTGGTTTTTGTTAGGTTTTCAATGGATTAGTTTATATAAGACTTAGGCAATTTATAAAGGAGAGGAATACAGTACAGCAATAGTGATGCAAATATTAAATGCATATCTTAAGATGCAATGCCCATGAAAGGAAATATTAAAACCACAGGGAAACACAATGTCTTCAATGAAGCCAATCGAGAAGCTGTTAATCAATTGCTCAATTTGTTAGAAACAGCACTTACATCCTCTGTTACAATCTGTTTTGAAAAATTAAAGGGGTGAAAATGCATAGAATTTCATAGACACAGACATAATTTTGCACTTAAATTTCTTTAGCAAACGTGGTTTTTTGGCTTTGTATTCAGTCTCCCTGTGTGGCACCCTTGACAATTGTCTTCTACTATAGTTCCAGGATGACCAACGCTTTTTAAACCCTTGTGTGTCTCTTTGCATTTCACTCAATACTTAGGATGTAAACAAACCAACATCCTATGTAAATTTGGTGGTTCAGCAAAAAAAAAAAAAAAAAAGAAAAGAAATGAATAGAATAAGCATGAAGCCTAAAATCACATTCTAGTGTTAATTTCATCATGATAACCTTTTGAGGTGATACTCCAACATGGTCACAGTCCAATGACAGAAATAAATAAGAGCGTATTAGAGAAGACAGAACTGGCCCCAACAGGAAACCTTTGATCATAGGTGTGTTCAATCATGGTTTATTTGGGTGGGGCTAAAGAGTAACTATCATCAGCATTTAATGTCAGTTTTTCATGCTGGCATGGTTTGGATGATTTGATAGCTGGCAAACCAGATGTCTGCACCAAGCTAAACAGTAACCATGTTCTTAAATATGAATGTATCAGCACATTTAATGCATGCTTCATTAAAAACGCTAAAGTAAAATGCATTTAATGCATGCTTCATTAAAAATACTAAAGTAAAATAAATTTAAATTTTATGACTAGTTTCCATTTTGGCACGAGTTGGGTAGGTTTTCATGATCTGAGCTCTTATTTGAAATTATTGCTCTCTGAAATAGGTTGAAGGACTCCATCGCTCATTTTTGGCTTGTTTTCTATAACTGGATATCTTTTATCATTACTGTCACTCTAGTTTTACGAGTACATTGTTGTTGTTGCAGAACTTAAGCTTGTGAGGTTGCTCTGTGGGTGGAAAAATTAGTTGCTAGCCATAACTCCTGTAGTTACAAAGTGTAAGAACAAGATATAACTGATGACAAGAAATAACTGATAAGAAAGAAAAACAGCTACAAAGTTGAATATAAACCCAAAACTTTTTTCTAAAGTGGTAACAAGCAAATAAAATACACATATTCAATAATTCTGAAATGCTGTCTACATAACAAACAATACTTAAGTAGATATCATGCATATTTAATACATGGAACAAGAACATTTTGCAGTTAAATAAAACCTATAGTTAAGGGGTGGGTAGGAAATTAGATAATTCCTTCCTACACTATATAATTTTTCTGCAAATAAGGGAGACAACTAAAGACTTTTCTCTTTTGCTCTATATTTTCAATGTTTACTTTCACAGTTGAAATTTCTTCATTGTACTTTTGACCTGTCTCTATCATTACCATTCTTTTATTTTTCAAGTATTTACTTTTTCCATAACTGTTTTCTATGAAAAGTCTAAATTTTACTTGTAGAATGGTTTCTTTATTTGGACTACAATCAATTTCCTACTGCAAATTGACATTTCTATTTGTTGCAGTACCTAAATTGATATAAATGAAAGAATTCTTTAAATAGTGTATAAATATTGTCTAAATAGATTCTCTTTAAAGCTGTGGGGGTGGGGGGTGGAATATGGTTGTGCGGTTAAGAAGCTTGCTTCCCAACCATTGTATGGCACTTTGGATAAGTATCATC
Organism: Octopus bimaculoides; assembly: GCF_046866305.1. NCBI lineage: Eukaryota > Metazoa > Mollusca > Cephalopoda > Octopoda > Octopodidae > Octopus > Octopus bimaculoides. The sequence goes on from NC_142928.1 coordinate 137,839,352, forward strand.
TACTAAAGCCCTAGGTTGACAAAAACATTGAGTAGATTTGGTTTATGGATACTGAAAGAAGCTTATTGTATGTCTACTCTTGTCTTGGCATTGCATAATGGTTAACAAATAACACTATCATACAAGAAATGTTGTTTGACTCTGTTCTGTGAAAAATGTCTTAAGGGAAATATTACTTTGCTTCGAAACAGGTGAGGGTTAGTGACTAGAAGATGCAATGCACCCGGCTGTAGATCTGCCTCAAATTTCATCTTCCCCATAAAAGCATAGAAAAAGTGAATGTTAAAACAATATGTCCTCCTTCTCATCATCATTTTAATGCCTGCACATACAGGACAAGCTTATTTTGATTTCCATCTACCAAATCTTATTTTTGACCAGCCTGAGGTTTTAGACGCTTGTCTAAGGTGCCATGTAATGGGAGTGAACCTGAAACCAGATAGGTGGGAAGCAAACTTGACACAGCCATGTCTTCCTGTAGTCATACAATGGGAGTGAATAATTACATATTTTTTCTGATTTTGTCATGAGATTTTTATGATAGATTTTTGATTTATTAATTTTATGATGCTTTTCTGAATTTATTATTACTCATTATTTCATTAATGATTTATTCTGCTCAGTATTAACTGAAATTTTAATTTCTCTTTTAAAATAAATTGCAATTATATAACTGAAAATATGGCAATATATTTGTACTTTATCTTACAAAATGTTTTCAGTTGGCTTTTGCTAGTCTGAATCGACTCAGTATATTTTTCACAATTCAACTAGAAGTTGCTGTAAATGTCAACATTTATTTGGCAAGGTAAATTAGTTAAATTAGTGATTTGGTGCAAAGCTTATTTAATAAAAAATGTTTTATAAAATTTGTTAATGGAGAAATCCTTTTGTGACTGTTATATAATTTTTCCCCAGTGCTGAAATATTTTGAATACAATTCATTTCATTTGCTGGTCTTGTCTTGTTAAGTATCCAATTTAAGAGCCACAGATGGCAAAGTTGATAGGGTGCTAGCTTATCTAAAGGATTGGTGGTTAATTTCCTGTCACCAGCAGTGCACTTTGTTCATGGTAAAGATACTGAAGTAGACTGTAAAAATGGTACTTATCTTTATTAGCTGTGCAACAGTACTATAAAATCAGCTAATTTAGCTTGTAGAGCTATTTCACTCTGTCTTGGAGAGGGATGCAGTTCTCGTTAGGCTGGCTTGCTTCAGATACACATGCAGTGTATATGGGTCCTGGGACACATTGCAGCCGTGTAATCACTAGCTTTGCAGAATCTCCATATCGTTTAGGATACTTCATTTTTCAGTGAAAAGTGAAGTAGTTTATATAAAATTTTTAAAAATAAAAGTTAATTCACGTGAAAAGGTTAATATAAATAGGCTGATACTTTAATGACAATGTATACATTAACCAATTAAAAAAGATATCAAACACTGATAGCATTATCAACTGATTCTCCTCCATAAAGATATGCACACACACACATACATGCACACACACACACACACACACACATAGGGACACGCTCACACACAAGGACACACACACACACACACACAAGGACTCATGCTCACACACAGGGACACACGCTCATACACAGGGACACACACACAGGGGCACACACACATGCACAAGCAGGCAGATGGACGGGTGGAGGAAGGAAATGTATTTATAAAATATTTGGTTTTTATTGATATTCATGAAAATAGGCATGATGGCTTTTCACAGAAAATATCAATCAGATGTAACTGAATTTAAAGGAAAAAAAAACTGAAAAGAATTTCCAGTTTATTAGCCATTAGACTGTTACCTCCTTTAATTTACCTCTGTACCTGGCCTGATATACCATATTTTAATGTGTATAAGGAACCCTTTTTGTCAAAAATTAGGTTTAAAAAATATGGGAGTTTCTTATACATGGATAGTATTATAATTCCTTACAAAACCTTTTTTCCAAATTTTAAGCCTCAAAAACCAGAGGGTTCCTATGCATGTTAAAATATGGTAATTATCTTGCAGGGAAAAAGGTATTCAATAACAGATATTACAATTATTTGTGAGTATTAGTCTGTTTTAACCCACAAACTTTCATATTCTGGCATTTTTGGGGTGTGAGGTTAAGATGCTTTGACTACAGACCATATAGTCATAAGTTCTAACATTACTGCTGATGATCTTGAACATGACTTGTTCCATTTAGTGTTATAGCTGCAGAGTTAACAGAAAATTCATCCAGCTGTGCAAATAATTGCTTCAATAAAAACCATTCCACCTGTGCAAATAAACCTATAAACAATTCCCTTGTAATCAATTACAGTATAAGCCTGGTGCCTGTTTTGTTGACCCTGGCTTGGAGAGATTAAAGGGAGAAAATCAGCTCGAGACACGTTCCTTAAATGGCTTAGTAATAAGGCCAGTGACCTCCACCATCTGGAGTTTTGTGAAATTGATATTATTTATGTTTAGCTTAATACTGCTAGCCATTTAGTCTAATACTTTGCAGTGTTGTCTTTATGACTGCATATAAGGACAGCTATAATTAATATTAGTTATAGTATTACCTGTTTCAAGGGGAATAGTTTTTCTGGTAATTTATTCATGTAAATGTTTTTAGCTGTCTACTCAATGTCTTACTTTTATTCCAGTTGAAACAAGGTTGTAATGTACTCAACCATAAATGGATTTTATGGCTCTAAACTCAGCCTAAAGCTGTGCAAATGTATTGATTTCATTTCTAGATCTTCTAATGATTCAATGAGAAATTAGTTATAGTAGGACACAGTTTAAAACAGCTGGTATTGACCCAATGTTCCCTGACCTACAAACACAGGGCCATTAACCCATTAGCATTTAAACTGGCCACTTTGAGTCAAAATATTCTTGTTTAGTACATAAACTGGCCAGAACCTGACTTTCCCACTAATCCTACAATGTCATTCTAAAAGTAAACAATCACATTATTGAAATCCCAAAGCTATGAGATTATATATGATTAATTCAAAATGATATGAATAAATAAGTATTACATTTAACATAATCTGAATGCTAAAAGGTTTACACGGTTTTACATCTGATTTCTCTGCTGGAATGGGTTGTTAAGATTAATTTTATGGTTACTTCCCTCTTTGATGGGCTGGAAGACCACACATTGCCTCTATGCTTCATTTTTGGTTTGGTTTCTGTGGCTTGATCCCTCTCATCACCAATGCTTTAAAGTTTGTCCTGGGTGCATTTTGTTGTGACAGTAGTTGGGTTACCTTGTACCCTAGAAGATTAATCTCCATTATCAAATTTTATGTCTTCTGATTAAATTCCTTTGGGTGTGTATATTGTTGCAGTTAAGTTTTTCACAAACTGCAGCATTGTTTAAGAATTGATTTGGCATCCTAGTTTGACCAATGATTTGTGAGCAGGATTTGATATGTGGAAGTGTGTGTGTGTGTGTGTGTGTGTGTGTGTGTGTGTGTGTGTGTGTGTGTGTGTGTGTGTGTGTGTGTGTGTGTGTGTGTGTGTGTGTGTGTGTGTGTGTAAAACCATTTAATGTCTGTTTTCCATGTTGGCATGAGTTGGACAGTTTGTTAGGGGCTGGGTAGGCAGAAAACTGCACCAAGTTTCACTTTCTGTTTTGGGAGGGTTTTAACTGCTGGATGCCTTTCTAACATCAACCACCTTACTGAGTGCTTTTTTTAAGATTTGCCTTTTCATACTCACATGGATCAGGGAAAATTTGCTGGAGTGAGTTTTCTATGGCTGGATGCTCTTATCACCAACCCACACTCTTTACTTGTAAGGTTGAAAATAGATGTCACTGTTTGCATGACAGTGACATTCACTTGCAGTTACCCACAATGTCAAGACTTTATTTTCAGGATCAGTTTAGTAGAAAGCTGGACTAAATACTTTGCTGTGTCTTGTCATTTTTGGCAGAATATGGCATGACAATATTGTCACTAATTCCTTGTGGTTTTGATAAAATGATGCCGCTATCCATTCTGTTCTGCAACAGGGTTTTTCTGCTTTGTTGTAAGGAATCCTTATTACAAGGGGCCTTGCTTACTTGCTGAAAGGAAGCTGGAACTAAAAGTGGGTCAGTGACATTCACCAATTGAAAACTTTTAATTATTTTGCTTGTTAATTCCCCACCTCATTTTCTACACATCAAGTTGTGTGATAATATAAAGAAAAAAGACTTTGAGGAGGTAAATTTTTGAGACATACTTATGAACAATGTTTTGCAAGAAGTCTTTTTTTTTCATTTGATTTTATCTTTATTTGTACATATCTGGCTGTTATTTCCTTTGCAAGCAACTTGAATAATTGTTTTATCAAATAGTCAGATGACTGAAATGATATTTGAAGTACCAAATGGGAATTTCTAGTTTGAAATTAAGGCTTGTCTTATTTTAAAGACTTATACAACAATATATTGTTGTTGTTGCTATTAGCTGTATCAATATTGGGTTTGGACTAGTATCAAATATGGAGGAAAAAGTGTGTGAAATATATGATGTAATATATCAAAGTGCTGGCTTGTTTTTAATGATTTTTTTTTTGTTTGTTAGTAAGCTAAATATCAATAATATAGCAAATATGGTTCAATCAACTGCAGTCTATTCAATTTTTGTATATTATTGATGTTATTTTACTCTACTTGAAAGGAGAAAATGGGTTTGATCTTGGTTGTATTTGAAATTGAGATAATGAAACTATCACATTACTTATTCTAATCAACCAGGATGGCTCACTAAATTATGTCCATTTTAACTCTACTTCCAGTATTAGTTGCAATTTTTATGCTTAACACTATGCCATCCACTGCCAACAATGAGTGATCCTCTATGCAGTCATAAATATGAAGCAGTGGAATGGTAGAATTGTTATGGCACCAGACTAAATAAATTGCTTTGATTTCAAATTCTACCAGTCAGCTTTACCTTTCGTCTTTCTAGAGTTGATAAAAGCACTGAGATTGATTTAACTAACCTGCCCGTTCTCACTCATTTCTGATTTATATTGTACCCAATGCTGGATTAACCATTTAGCAAAATAAGCACTTGCTTAGAGCATCAGGGGAAAAAAAGCCACAACAGAAATGGTAAATGGTTTACAGCACAAAAGAAATCACTTCAAACTTGCTAAAATATTTGAAGGGTTTTATATGATTAGAAATATAATTTCGAAGTCTTATGGTGTCAGAATGAGTATCTGATAAGACTTTGCAATTGAAAAAAGTAGAAAACTCTTCAAAAAAAAAAAAAACATTTTTTCCATCTTACTGAAAGTTTTGTTTCATTTTGAAAAATATTTTATGGCTTATTATTGTTGTTTATAGTTTAACTTGTATATGTGTGTGTGTGTGTGGGGGGGCACCAAAATCTTTTAGATGCTTAGGGCCTCTTTGGGTCTTTATCTGGCCCCAATTGTACCAATGTAAAAATCATTAATCTAAAACAAAAAGTTTTCAATTGAAAAAAAAAAAAAAATTGTACTCTTCAATGCATTTTATTTGGTTTAAAAGTTTGGATAACAGCTGAAAAGCCTTGTGTTAAGGTTCAGTCAGTTAGGGCTGGCCTGAGCCTAAACAATAAGCACACATAATTAGATTCTTATTCAGTTGTGTAAGGAGTGGTAATTAGATTGGGGTTTATTTTCATTTTCCTGTTATTTTTACTCTCCTGTAAACAAATTACAGGTGATACAAGAAGTAAAAATACAATTAACTCTAGTTGATACTGCAAAGCAATTTTGTCTGGTATATTATTAAACAAACCATCTTCCTCTTAATTATCCTATAAAATCAATTGATATCGGTTATAGTTTAACTCATCAGTGTAAATTATCTTTGAAAGGAAGTTCCTCTCTCAATTGTTACCACCTCATTCAGCTGGTGGCTGGAATTTAACTTGTCTCAGACAAATTAGTTTCATATGTGAGACTGAATTAATCTAATGGCTGAGCAAGTTTGCTTTCTGATTTATTCATCTTTGTTTCATAAAACCTATCGTGTTTGATTTGTCAAAATTATTCTGTAGGATTTTACTTGACATTTTAATGCTTTAAAAACACCTCTGCCATTAAGCGCTTATGAAAATGTAGGTGAATTTCCAAATCTATTGTCATTACTTTTGTCATCTTTTTCTCAGATTTTACTGTTGTCTAATACACACAACAGCTTCATTTTACTTTAGTTTTTCATTCTCCATATTTCTGTAGATTCTCCAAAGTAGCAATATTAGAAATCTGTTCAAACACTTTCATTTAATTTTTGACAACCTCTGTAAAAGTTATATATATATATATATATATATATATATACACATACATACACACATATTCATTCACGTTTTCATTGTGTAGTACAGCTATTCCATTCCTTTTAACAGGTTTGACATTTTCTTTTAGTTATGTATTCTAAGTATGTTATACTAGTATTACAAAAGCAGTAGTCGCATTAATTTAAAGTGAAGTTTGTGAGTTTGGCTAAATTCGTATGCTGTGGATAGAAGAAGAATTTGATGTTTCAACATTGTCCATTTAAGAGGGAGAGATTTCTCTGAAAGGACAGCTTTGAAATGTCAGATTTCTTTTCTCTTCGTAGCATATAGACTTATTGAAACACTTGAACTTCAGTGTAGAATTTTTGCCAACATAGACTACCACTATTTTCTTCAAACTCTTTTAACTTTTCGTATAATTTACACGATGTTTGAGATAACTCGTGTGTTAAGTTTACCACATTGGACAAATGTTTTCTGGTTACATCCATGGACCAACCACTGCCTTGTGAGTGATCTTGGTAAATGGAGACTGGAAGGAAGCCCATTGTGTTTCTGTGTGCATCTGTTTGTTTTCCTTGCCACCACCACTTCACAACTGGTGTTATGTCTTCAGAAGCCAGCTGTTCAGCAAATGATACCAATAGAATAACAATCAAACTTAAAAATAAGAACTGGTGTCAATCTGTTTGAAGCCTTTCAGTGGCTGCAGTTCAGTGACTAAAATATATCTAGAGGATATATGAAATACTTCTAGACATTTCAATTTTTGAACATCACATATTTCAATAAACCATTAACACAAAAAGTGAAATCTCTTCTGCATTTGGTTTTCAGGTGTGATTGTAAAACTAGAATTTCATATATTTATTTACATTTTTGGTAAATAAAATGACATTAAGGGTTTTTTTTTTCCTCTGGTGGTTTTATGTCTTAATACATAGATAAGTAAAGATTTGTTGGAAATTTAGTACTGTTTTAAAAAAATGATATAGGAAGGTAATGGAAGGCAGAAGTAATATCCAGCTCCTATAAATGAAATAAACTTTATCTTTTGTGTGTTATTTGTTGTCCATTATTGATTTTGGTTTCTTAAATTTTACACCTGTTCTTACTGGTTACCTGTTTCATTTTTTAATCTCTTAACCAGTTTATCTATTCTTTCCAGTTCTCTATGTAATCCATTGGGAAAAAACGAACAAGTACATACTCCAGTCATTAAGAAAATTATATCCAGATAAAATATTTTCTATTTTTAGGCTTAGAATTGCATCTCATCTAATCAACTCAGAAGAGATGGCCACTGTTAGGGAAATGTAATACTTCTAATCTGTTTTTATAGATTTCAATACACTACTCATTTTTTTAATGTTTTCTGTTAGCATTTCAGTTAGGTTAGTCAATATCTTTACAAGCTTATTCTTTCTCCGCTTGACTCCAGATAATAACGGCACTATAAATCTTTCTGTAGTAGGTATTGTTGTCTTCATATTGATAAGGTTATGGCTGCCATTCCATTGCAGTAGTTCTCCTGTAAATATCTTGTATAGAATTCTGCTTCTTTATGGTAAATTGTTTTCTATCTCTTGTATATTGATAGAAATTTTACATTTTGTTTACTTTCAATGTCTGCCTCTCTTGGTCATTGACATTTTACTGTGGAAACTTGGGTACTTCACAGGGATTCTGGTTATTAGTTGATTTATGCATGAAGTAGTTAGTTACCAACAGGAAATTGCTATTAGGAAACAAATCTTTGTTGCCAGTATTTCCATCTCTATAGCTGTTATTCGGCTGCATGTCATCTAGTTTCTAGTTTTCTTTTTGTCATATACTAAGCACTTGCATAACTGTGTAGTTAATAATCTTGCTTTGCAACCATGTGATTTCAGGTTCAGTTCCATTGTATGGTACTTTGTGCAAGTGTGTACTATAATTCTAGGCTGACCAATGCCATGAGTAAATTTGGTAAACAGAAACTGTATGGAAGTCTGTATGTGTGAATGCTTTTGTATTGTCCCTCCACACCACTTGACAACTGGTGTTGGTTTGTTTACATCTCTGTAACTTAGTGATTCAGCAGACACGATTGATAGAATACATAAAAACTGCATACTGGTGCCGATTTGTTCAACTGAACTCTTCAAGGCAGTACCCCAGCATCATCACAGTCCAATGGTTGAAACTGCTAAAAGCTATACATAAAGCTACTAAATTAAACAGGATGTTGGTCATCAGCTGAAACCTAAGCCCCTTGATATTTCAGTATGTGAAGTATCTTAATTCTTTAGAGTCTGTCTATTTAACTACAAGATGATGAAAACATTATCATTCCTGATATCACTGATATCAAGTTAATTGCCTAACTCGCTCACTTTTCTATGATCCCTTGGCCTTTTTCTATTCTTACTTCCTTATTTGGGCTCTAAAATTGCTGTGTAGTTCAGTTTGCTTCCCAACTATGGTTTTGGTTTCAGTCCTACTGCACAACACCTGCGACATGGTTTCTTCTAGAAACTCAAGCTGACCATTATCTTGCAAATAAATTTTGGAGAGAAATTGTAGGAAGCCTATTGAGTATGTGTGTATGTATGTGTTTGTATGTATGAATACTGAACTCCTATGACTTTGCTTCATATCACCAGAGTGAAATAGTGATATGTTTACATACCTTGTTGCAATGACCAGTTGCATTGCACTTTCAAAGACCTGTGGAATAAATCCTTTACTTGAAAAACAGGTGAGTGAGTGAGTGACAAAAGCATTCAGCCATAAAAATCCTCCCTCAAATAAATCCCGACACAAACCATGCAACCATAAAAAAAAAAAACTAAAAAAAAACGTGGATGTTGAATGAATGAATATTGCAATATGTGCCAAAATCAGGTCTTGGAATGTTATCACACACCATTCCATGATGCTGCTGGCTTGATTGGCATTGTCATTTTATCCAAATTACTCTTTCAACAAGGTTAATTAATGTGCCAGGCAACTAGCCATACAGGGTTATGATTTTAAGAATCTAGACAAATTACTGTTTGTCTTTCTCTACTTCGTTGGAAATAGACGATTTGCTCATTTCATGATTGAGTGCTTGCTTTAACAATTTGGATGCAAATAGCTAAATTAGCAGAATCCATCTCGTTTATGTTCTCAATGGATGAAAAAGTAGGTTTTTCTCCACCTCCTCTGTTTCCCCATGTTTGATTTGATATATTTGTCAATCAATGCACACAAGCTTCTTAGATGCATTATTGTTCTATTCTGTGTTGTAGAAATAAATTTTCATGATGTTTGTCTATTATAACTTGTGCATTGTTACTTCTGTACACCACTGTTTAGGTATATGGACATCTTTTTGTCTATTACGAAGCTGATATGGAAAGAGTGAGCAAATGCTGCTGC